>NC_056726.1:823527261-823741432 GCF_019279795.1 Protopterus annectens
TGTACCCCACATAACCAAATGCAGGGCAAACCCCAGAAACAAACTCACATAGTGGAACCAATAAGCTTTATAATAAAAAGAAAATAATTCTCACCAAAAGTAAGAATAATAATTCCCAGAATGTTGGAGCCCTTGCCATTGAAATACACAAACAACTCAGGAGCTTAATAAGTTCCACCAAAGCCGTTTGAGGCTAAAAGAGCTACCCAAGCCAAAGATAATCATAAGGCATTTTATTTGTAATCTTAACAGCATGATGCAGCAATGTGCTGAGCTGATTGTGAACAATGTTACCTACACTGAGACTGAAGATACCTACTTGTCAATAAATTTAACTCTAACTTTACCTCTCTCTCTCTCTCTCTCTCTCCGTCTGTCTCCCCTCCATCTGTTCCTCAAAATATACCTGAAACTAGCCCACATCCAGCAATCACACAAAACCAAGTCTTAAAAGTGCTATCAAAAGCTAAAAATACTGCATCGATGGGATCTGACAGTATCACTGGATGTATCTTAAATAGCATGAAGGATGATTTAGGCACACCCCTAACAACACTGTTCAATCTCAGCATCCATACAAGTTTTGTACCAAGTGAATGGAGAACAGCTACAGTCATTCCTCTGCATAAGGGAAGACATTCCACAGATCCAGACAATTACAGGTTTGTAAGTCTGACCAGTCTCATTTGCAAAGTTATGGGAACTCTTATCATTGAATTAATCAATCAGGACATAGGAACCTTCAAACACTGGACCTGTCTCAGTCTGGATTTGTCAAGGGCGACTCATGCTTAGCTTGATAGATTTTTTTTTTAAAAGATTACCAAAGTGATGCAGGAAGGCAAAATGGTACAAACCACATACCTCAACCTGGCCAAGGGTTCTGACACAATTACCCACTCACAGTAGAAAAGCTAAATAAACTGTGAATAAACTCCTATGTCTCTCCCTCTATGGATTGCCAACTGGCTCAAAGACAGAGATGCACATAATCAAAATAGGGAAATTACTTTCACTAAGAGACCAGTCATCACTGGAGCCCCCCAGGTATCTGTGCTGGGACCTCTCCTGTTTGGCATCTATTTTTCTGAAGTAAAAGCCAGTACCAAAGGGCTATGGCTGACTAAGTTTGCAGATGTCTGTAAGCTAGCAGCAGCCATTGAATCCTTGAAAGGCTTAGCCATCCTGCAGGAAGATTTGTTTCAAATAAATAACTGGTGACAAAATTATGGTCTGAAACTAAATGCCAAAAAAATGCATTACTGTATAATTTGGGAAGTCATTGTCCCCAGGGAACTACCATATTGACAATACTCCCCTAAGAGTTAACCTAGTTATTTGGGATTTGGGAAATTAGGTGGACAGGGTCTGTAATTACACAGGTCTGTAGAAGGACCACCTTTGTGTAGGGCAGTAACAGTGGCTGTTCACCTTAGGAAGGAACAAACCCTGTAGACAGGCTGAGGTTGAACAGTTTAAGTAGAGGCTCAGACAGGGCATACATGGAACTGATGATAATGCAGCCTGGTACATTGTCCCGTCACATGGAAGTATTAGTTTTAGCCTTTGACAGGGGTTCTAAGACTTGTTGCAAAGTCAGTGAAACTCTTAGGGACAGTAGGGACAACAATTTGGGTAGGCGGGGTAAAGATGGCACTAAATTTGTCTCTGAATATATTAGCTATACCCTTGAGGTCAGAGTGGGTAATATTCTTATGGATGAGCTCAGTGCAGTGTTGGACATTATTCCTTAATGTTCTGATATAACTGAAGAAGGTTTTGTCGTTTCCTTTGGAAAATGTAATAACTCTAAGTTCACAGTCTGCTTTACATTTTCTAACTCTTTGTTTAAGTTCCTTGCTGGGATGTTTCATTTTTGTCTTGAGGTAGTGAGAAGGGAATTTCTTGCACCTTTATTAATATGGGATTTCTACCACAGTGTATTATTCCTGAATTTACCATTATATGTAGGGAGGATGAGATCTATTGACTTTTCTATGCATCTGTTCAGGTGCTGGTAGATGTCAGTTGGGAATGTGGCAACTCTCTCAGGTGGGTCCAATTGCAAGGGATTGTTGGGAATGTTATACAAGTCTTTTAGAAACTGAAGTAGGTTTATCTTGGAGAAGTCCCCTAATATGATTTAATTTGGTATGGGATGGTACCCTATGTCTAAGAGAAGATAACTGATTTCTGGTCTGATTTAACCTTGGATTAGGATATGTGAGGTAGGGTGCAGGTGGGGCTTAGGCTGGTAAGGATAAGGTCAAAAATATTAGAGCATCTAGTCCGTAGTTTTCAGTTTGCTCCAGTCCATTTGCATTAATGAAGTCTAGAAAATGCTGAGCATAACTGTTTTTGAGGTGTAAATGTGTCAGCCGATGTTTGGGTAACTGAATCTCCCTGGTAAAAAGGTATTTAGTTTGATATTTAATGCCTAATGGTGTAGAGGTAATTTCTGTAATCTTTGGGCGACATTGGTGAGGATCTGTAGCGATGAACTAGTAGCTGGATTTGCTGTGGATGATTTGGATCTCTAGGAGTGCCAAGTTAGGATTGTGGATAATTTCTTGTCATGTAATGCTGTTTCTGACAAATACAGGTACTCTCCTGCAGTTACTTAACAGTCTGAAAGCATGATAGATGCTAAACTCTGGCAAAGACAGAGTGCTGCTATTGCACTGAAACCATGTCACACTAACTACATAAATATGAATGCATTTGACTTGCAGGAGGGCCTCAACTTCTGGCATTTTTCTATTTAGACTCCAAGCATTGTGTAGTGCCACCTTGATATTGTCCAAATTTGAGTTTGAGTTTTCTATGTTGGAAAGTCCAGTAGAGGACTGTGACTAAAGAAGGCACTGTAGGGGCAGCAAATAATTTAGCCAGTATGTAGAAGCTGTGACATGACTGACTAAAGCCTTTGCTGCCCCTTCCATGCCTTTTTAGACAGTATCCCCCCAATGGACATTGCCAATGGTAATAACTACTTGGCCAGGATCCTACTGGATATTCCTAAAGCCTCTGACAAACCCTGACCATCTTTAAGTATTTTATATAAGATGTGGTTAATCATATCATACCTGTGTAGCTTCACTTATCAGTTGTTTCTCAGAATGTTCTGCCTAGCCTGGGTTGTCCCAGAGAATGGTTACTTGTAAGCAGCATTCCAACATCAACCCCTTTCAGAAGTGCAATACAATACTTTTGAGTCCTGCAACTCTGAAAATAAAGTGTGACTTCAGTAAAATAAGTTAATGCTGAAATTCACTGTAATATATTTAAAGAATGTTAGCAGTTATGCACAAAATGTGGTGGGCTATGCTCCTCATTCTCCAGTCATATATATATATATATATATATATATATATATATATATATATATATATATATATGCGTGTGTGTGTGTGTGTGTGTGTGTGTGTGTGTGTGTGTATATATAAATATATATATATATGTATATATATATATATATATATATATATATATATATATATATATATATAAACTCCATGATCATTGCACTTTGCAGTAGGGGGAATACGCTAAGCTACCACAACCTCAGACTTTGTACATATTCCAGATCTTTGCACTTAGCCTCAGTATTCTGAGGATTTTTCCAAATTTTTCCTTCTTCGTTTTACCCCCACACTTGTTGCCCATCAACCTATCCCAGATGGACTCAAAGACATTTATTCTTCTGTGGTGGAAGTTCCCAGCAACACTGAGGTAACAGCCATCTGAAGGAACCATCATTCAGGCAGCCATTAGGTTTGCTGGCAACTCATCTGTGAGAACATTTGAATGGCCTAACTCCACCCCCTGGGTGGGAATGGGGGGACTGAGCTACCCACATCCCCACAGCATCCAACAGTGCCCTCTCCTGAGAGCAATGCTGTCATGCACTCACTAATTAGTGCTACCGCCAGGCAGTGGGCTGCTGAGCACAAAGCCTACACCCCATGTGACTGCATAATGTTGCCCCTCATCTGAAGGATTTTGGAGGTTTGTGTCCTGCTCTGCCTCCCCCTCCCCCAGGATTGACATGCCCTTTTTCCCCCTATCAGGTCTGTAAGGTGTGTAAACTGCTAATTGGACTCAGGTACCTGTGCCATAATCAGGGCTTTAGCTCTGTATGCCATCAGAGCTGTTTGAAGGATTACATGCATAGTCCCTGGAATATCAACAAACACCCCATTTACATAAATATTAGCAAAAGTAATGCAATAATATAATCAGATAGTGCGGATTATCTTAAATGCATCAGATTTTCCTTCAATTCAGTCAATGTACTTCTAACGAATACAGCTGTATCTGTCATGCATGACAGAATTTTCTGCTTAGACTGTAGGTATATTTTGACAGCAAGTAACAACATATAAATTAAATTAAATACAATACCTGAGGAAGGAAATGAAGCCAGTACATTGCGTCCATTCAGGTCTTGGAGAGTTCGGAAATTTCCTGATAGAATACTATCATGATCTCCTTTTAAAGTGGATTCCAGTAGTTCTAACTAATAAAAGATTAGCAAACATTAGTATTCCCATTACTATATGTTTTGAATTATGTTATTTAAAATGCTGTCATTTGCTTCTTTATGTGTTCTCTCTACAGCAAGCTCACTTCTGTATTTTTAATTATATGTATATGATTCTTATAATAAAAAGTGCATTTCAGATTGGGTAAGGCAAGACAATCAGGAAGTAACATTGAAACTTACCGAGTATGTGCTGGATTCAGGAAATTATGTAGTAAAGGAATTGGTACTAAATTCTCTAGGTAGAGTGTTTAACTTTGAATATAATGGGAAGAATAGAACAGGAGCCTTTAACTCTATACTTGAAGAAAAATATACTAGTGCTGTCAACAAACCTACAACTTCAGCATCAGCTAAGGCTTTAGTAAACTTTACAGTCTTACTTAATCTTATAGATGTTAATAACGTTTCTAAATCAAATTTTTTATTTTCACTCTTTACTCACAAATTTCCTATGTAGTCAAGAATTTACAGGGTATATATTTCAAAGTTTGATTTCTAAAATAGAAAAGGTAAAGGTGATAATGTCTCCCTTATCAGATCACAATGCAGTTACTTGCCAATAGATTAAAATATACTACCTACATTAATGGAGGAAGACCAACCTTGCTTTATATTCGATAATTTATTTAACTGATTATGCTAATAGATATATAACTAGTCTGGATCTAAATAATGCTTTTGATTCAGTAAACTAGTCTTATTTAACTAAAGCATTAGGCATATACATATTTCTAAAAAAAATTATATCTCTTATTAACCATCTTTATCAAAATTCATTGTTATATGTTAAACCAAGATCTTTTTTTTTTTACAGTCAATTTAAAAAGACATGAAACAAGGTTGTCCTGTATATCCTTTATTATTTGCTTTGGCTATTGAGCAATTAGCAGATTACATAAAACTTAACAATGATATAGAGGGATTTAAAATAAAGATTGATAGACTTCCAAAATTCAGTTAGTTGTTGATGCTATACTGTTAAAGTTCAATCAGAATAAAACTAATACCTTATTAATTAACAAAAAAATTAAGTTACTTGATGGACACTAATAGTGAATTTAGATGGGATAGTAAAGAGGTTAAATATTTAGGATTTTATCTTACAGGCAATTATAAAAAAACAGCAACAAATTATAAACATATTTTACACAATATTAAAAAAATAACAAATAAATGAAATAAGTTATTCTTTCTTTTGAAAGATAATTTACTCAAAGTTCTATACATTATACAGACTTCATTAGTTCCATGTAAAGAACACGTTAAACAATTTAACAGCATTTGAAGTTCTTATGGCACTCCAGAAAGTCCAGAATAGATCTGGATCATCATGTAATCATGTAAGAGAGTGAAAAGATGTTGGAATAGTATTTCCTGACCTAGAAATGTATGCACTAGTTTCACTTATTAATACAGTAGCTTTATGGTTAAATTCTGATTATTCAGCTAATTGGACAAAAAACTACATAGAACCATTTGGATAAATAAGGAAATACAACATATATACACACCGAATAATAATATGAATAATAATATGAAATGACTGTTAAGGACATATTTATCTAAAGCACCAATAATCAAATAGAGTCTACTTACATAAACAACATATGAAAAAATGTGAAATTGTATATATAAATATATACGCAGAGATAAAAGCATGATGCTTTACATTATTCCCTATAGCATTAACAGCCAGATGTATAGACAGTCTGGAGTTTCAGAAAATGGTAACCTTAGAAGATAGGGATTTGATGTTTTTGGAGTCAAGTGTTAATAGACACTAAAGGACCTGATGCTAATTTTTGTAATGGGTAAGTGTGATTTGGATACAGAAAACTGGATTATAGTACAAATCAGTAGACAGTTCTTAATCTGTAAAGTTGACTCAATGCCAGATATAAATAAAAAGAATACCCATCTATTCTTGATTTTCTAAACAATCTTGAAACAAATGGTAAGAAGGTCCTATTTATCCAAAATATATAAAATAATTATAAAGTGTAAATTTCATGTCAAAGATAACTATTAGGATTATGATTTCCAAATAAGTGGCTCAACTTTAACTAGAATAGACAAAATAATTTTAATGCACTACATCACCTTTATTTTGGAGATTATTTTGTTAGAAATGTTTATATAGCTCATTTATTACTGCACCCTATTGAAATGTTGGCACGCAAAATACCAAGTGTTATTAAGCCAAAAAAAAGACTGAACACACAGGAGAAGAGAAAATCTTGAAAATCACTCTTCTTTTTTAAACTTCTTTTTGGAGAGGAGGCAAGCCCCCTGCACCACCCCACCCCTGAACTTATATAGGTTCATAGGTTGGTACTAGGCTATCGGCCCTAGGGCCTATACAAGCCTAGCCATAACAATTCCCTGGATATTTCTTCCCACAATATTTATTTCTCTGGATCCCTGTCTAGCAGGGTGACTGACATGATCCCCAGAGTGAATTTCCTATCTCTCATCCAATCATCAAGGTTCCTTTTGAAGAGGGCCAAGGAGGTGCTCTGCTTGACATGTATGGGCAGTCTATTCCAGAGTATGGGGAGTCTCTGGGTCAGGAAGGTATCCCTCCAGCATATTTTGTTCATTGTGATGACAAGGTTTAGACCCCTGGAGCGTGTGGCTCTGAGGGAGTGGGATTTCTTTAAGTGGAGTATGTCCAACAGCTCAGGGCTTGACATGGCCTTGTATGTTACGCAGAGATCGCCTCTGAGTAGACGATATGCCACAGAGTATAGCTGGAGTTTTTTTAGAAAGTCAGCATATGGCATCTGCTTTAGGCCTGTGATTCTTTTAGTGAGGTATTTCTGTGGCCTTTTCAGCTGTTGCAGATGTCTTGTGAGGTACATACCAAACGAGGCATTATACTCTATAATGGGTCTAATGAGGATGACTACACTAGGACAATGACCTCCTTTTTTCTGGATAAAAAGCCCTTAGTGATGAGGTGTGCCACATAGAAGGATTTCCTGACTGTTGTGGTGATGTGGTTATCGAAAGTGAGACCACCGTCCACCTGTGTCCCTAAGTCTCTCATCACACTTTCGATGTTTAGTGTACTGCCACCTATGTGGTAATTCATGGGTACATGTTTTTTTTCCAAAGGGGATAACTATACATTTCTTGACATTAAGCTTGAGCCCATGGCTCTGGCACCAGGTATCTGTTTTTGTAAGGCCCTTTTGTAGAATATCCACATCATTTGGGGATTTAATAATGGCTCCCAGTTTGCAGTCATCTGCGAACTTTGTTAGCCAGAGTCCCTTAATGTTGGCCTGTACTTCAGAGAAGCAGATGCCAAAGAAGAGCATCCCCGGACTGAACCCTGAGGTACTCCACTTGTCACTTGTCTGGAGCTGGATTTGGAGTCGGCTACTTTTACAGTCTGGGTTCTGTCAGTAAGCCACTTGGCAACCCATCGAGTGACATAAGGATTTATGCCCAGCTTAGTAAGTTTATCTATGATTCCAGAGTGGGGGATAGTGTCAAAGGCCTTGACGAGGTCCAGATAGGCTGTGTGAACCACCTTACCCTCATCCACAGCTCTGGAGACTGATTTGAAGAAGTCAATCAGATTCAGGAGACAAGATCGGCCCTTCACAAACCCAAACTGGGTGGGGTCCAGTGTTTGAAGGTTGCCAATGTCTTTGTTTATATGTTCCATGGTAATGCGTTCCATGCCCTTGCAGATCAGGCTTGTCAGACTGATGAGATGGTAGTTCCCAGGATCCAACGCGGATCCCTACTTGTGGAGTGGGATAACTGTAGCTGCGCACTACTCAGTGGGTACGAAGCCTGAGGTGAGGCTATGATTAAACATGGCACTTAGGTGAGGTGCCAGTTCATTTTGTAGTCCATGTAGTACACAGGCTGGGATGTCATCTGGTCCCATGGATGCTGTATTCTAGCTTTGGAGTTTTTAAAGTAAAGTCTATATATAAATATATATATATATATATATATATATATATATATATATATATATATATATATATATATATCTATATATATATATATATATATATCATCTTCTTTCGGCTGTTCCCGTTAGGGGTCACCACAGCGGATCACCTGATTCCATTTCTTCCTGTCCTCTGCATCTTGCTCTGTCATACCAGCCACCTGCATGTCCTCTCTCACCACATCCATAAACCTTATCTTCGGCCTTCAACTTTTCCTGTTACCTGGTAGCTTCATCCTTAGCATCTTTTCCCAATATACTCCGCATCCCTTCTCAGCACATGTCCAAACCAACATAATCTTGCCTCTCTGGCTTTGTCTCCAAACCTTCCAACCTGGGCTGACCCTCTAATATACTTATTCCTAATCCTGTCCACCCTCATCACACCCACTGCAAATCTTAGCATCTTTAACTCTGCCACATCCAGCTCAAACTCATGCCTTTTTGTCAATGCCACTGTCTCCAAACCATATAACATAGCTGGTCTCACTACCCTCTTGTAGACCTTCCCTTTCACTCTTACAGGTACTCGTCTGTCACAAATCACTCCTGACACTCTTCTCCACCCAGTCCATCCTGCCTGTACTCTCTTCTTCACCTCTCTTCCATACTCACCATTACTCTGAACTATTGATCCCAAGTATTTAAACTCATCCACCTTCGCCACCTCTACTCCTTGCATTCTTACCATTCCTCTATCCTCCCTTCTCATTCACAAGCATATATTCTGTCTTAGTCTTGCTGACCTTCATTCCTCTTCTCTCTAGAGCATATCTCCATCTCTCCAGGGTCTCCTCCACCTGTTCCCTACTCTCACTACAGATCACAATGTCATCTGCAAACATCATAGTCCATGTGTACTTTTTGAGGTTTTTGTTTTTTAAAGTAAAGTACAGATTTTATTGCTGAGTGTGGGAGTCATGTGTGTCTTAGTACATTGTGTGAAGGTTGTTTGCGGTGCCGGGAAAAGTGAGTGGTGGTGGATGCTTAGGGCTAGAGAAGTCAGCGGTTGTTTATTTTGTTTGTTTTGGTTTGTATTTTGTGGTGTAGGGTGGTAGGTTTCCGTTTGGGTTGTTTTTTTCAGTATTTTGGGAGCTGGTATTCAGTAAGTTCGGTATAGTGTTGTTTTGTACTTTTGGTCTTAGTTTTCTGGTCTTCAGTAATATGAGCTTTTGGGATATATAAGTAGATCCATATATATGTATACTTATTATATATATATATATATATATATATATATATATATATATATATATAGGTTTACCTTTATAAAGCCGAATCACAGTGGTACGAATGCTCATATGAGCGACTTGTAACCATGAAAGTGAAAACGGCGATAGTTCTTAATGTTCAAAAAACAGCAAATCAAAAAGCAGATTCACTGTTTTTCGAACATTAATGTTGAACGAAAAAAAAAAGAAGTGTAAAGCAGGGAGCAAGCCCCCCCAACCCCCCCACACACCCCTACTTTAATATTCTAACTCCGAGATCACACTACAGTGGGGAAAGGGACCATTTTCCAAACCCCACTATAGTCCAATCCGCCCCACAATGTCGAATGTACAGTGAGCGAATGTCACTGTGCATTCGCTCACTGCACATTCAAACCTTTTTTCGTTCGGCGTTTGCAAACTTTGCAAACAGCCTTTCGAACAATTGCTGTTCGCCTGAGTGTGAATCGCCTTTCTAAAGGTTAACCATATATAGATATATATATATATATATATATATCTGTATATATATATATATATATATATATATATATATATGTGTGTGTATATATATATATATATATATATATATATATATATATATATATATATATATGTATATATCTATATCTAGATATATATATATATATATATATATATATATATATATATATATATATATATATATATATATATATATATATATATATATACCATCTCTGAGATTCTCATAACTTGGAGACAATGGAATATTCTAACAAACAGTATCTCCGAATTAGCATATGCATGTCCAGTCTCTCAGCCATTCAGTCTTCATATTTGACATTTTAAATAGTTACCTTTATCACTCCACAAAGAATTTAAATAATATACAGATAGGAAGGTATTGGTTATTGGTTGTTGGAGGTGTAAATCCTTAAACTGTATTAGCAGTATATTGTTTATGATTAGAAAGTTTTACTACATTTTAAAAAATATCAATGTTTTCTGCAAGTATTGCGTCCTGATAAATTCATATGAAATAACTTTTTGGTATTGTTTAATGCTCCAATTCTCAGATGTGTTTGGAAATCTCAGTTCCCACTTCTCTGGAGCTTAACAATAGTCAAGATAATGACTACAAAGAACTGGAAAAATGAGATTACACCTTAATTTATGTAATTTATAAATACAGTCACAGTTATATGTCAAAAAGAAATGTCTGCTATTAAAATGACAACAAACAAAATACTCACATATTATAATTACTGGATAAAATTGAACTCACTATTACAGAAATATTACTCTGTGTCCTACGATCAGTTTATGACTATTGAAGTTTAGTAATGTATATATAAAAAAAAGCGAAGTAGACACTTGTGTAAATTACTTATTTATTATGGCAAAATACTAAAGCCCATTTGATCATTCGTATTTTCATTTGGAGTATTGGTGGCATTTTCACCGTATCACTTTACTATGTGCTAATGTTCTGTAGTCTCATGAATTCCTTAACCTTTGACTTCTGTCCATTTTTCCAAAAGTAACTTCATCTGTACCAAGCCTTTTGGTTTATTTCTGGTGTCTACCTCTACACTGTTATATCATAGATGTAGTTTGGCATTTTGGAGTAAAACATTCTGGTTTGACAATGTATTTAGACATTCTGCTATAAAGCTTGCATATCCTAAACTTGTATTTGTAAAGATAAGAAAATAGCTGCAACTTAATTTTTTGCATGAAAATTCTCCATTCCTAATCATTTTTTCTTCCCAAACATTTTCAGGCCTGACTTCAATTCTGATTTTATAAATTCACAGGGTACTTCTGATTGTGATGCCTACTGTATTGTCTTGTAAGACAAATAATATGTATAAACTTGTAAACCAAATCTGATAAACGTTCATAAGTTATAAAGGTCCGCATTGACAAGCTTTTGGTTCTTGCATGCCAATAGCCATATCTCTAAAATGGTTTAATATTTTACTGCTGGATGAGGTGTTTGGACTACCCTCTTTGAGCTATTTCTATGGTCTGCTTTTAGTTTCAAAAGCAAGAGTACTACTGCGGCTTGAATTTCTGAATGATAATCCACAATTGAAATCCTGAAGTCCCTTGAGTAAATGAACGGAAATCAACTAACACATCTAGTCGACTCTGAGAAGAGAATATACTAATGGCTCCACTCCCTCTGCAAGACACATTATAGCTCTCACTTCTCAGCTATGCAATTAGATGTTTCACTGAGGTTTTGGTGTTTTTGACAGGTTGCAGAGTTCATCATCAGTGAAATGATACAGACCTTCCGTAATACTAAGTACTGTTAATTATGTATGCCAGAATGCCTAAATGATAAGCATCAGGAGTAAGTAAATATTATTTTTACTTGATGCAATAATAATAAGATAGTGTATTTACAGTTTTGAAATAGACTGCCATTCTGTGGAAATAAGTACGCACATATTTGTTGTGATCAGAATCTGACAGACATTTGCAGTTATATTCTAAGGGCCATAACTTCCACAGGTCTATATCTCTGAAATGGTTTCAGAGTACAATTATTTACTTAACCATCTGCAAACTGTAGCCACTGTGTGCTTTTAGGAAAAAAAAAGAAAAAAAAAAAGAGGAACTACATCTTGAATTTGTCTGTAAATATTCAAAATTAACTGTAATTTTAATTTTGTAACAGCACACTCACACAAAGCATAATTTTCAAGGACATATAAATATTTTTGACTTAATGCATTTTATTAAGTTTATAGTCCCTTCTACAGCTGGATGTTCCCCTCAGTGACTGTGTGCCCTATGACTAGATTTAAATCTATGGTTTGTTAAGAAAAACAGTGACCTTACACAATAAGTACCCCCCCCCCAAAAAAAAAAAAAAAAACTGAAAGTGCTCTCCTGGACAGCCTTCCAGTAGATCATGCTGCAGCGGCTTTTATTATAAGATTGACAGGACACTACTTTATTTTACAAGTGAATAAAAACCAGTGACCTCACACAATCAGTAGTTCTTCCCCCCCAAAACTGAAAGTGCTCTTCTGGACAGCCTTCCAGTGGATCATGCCGCAACAGCTTTTATTATAACATTGACAGGACACTACTTTACTTTATAGGTTCATAGGTTCATAGGTTCATACTATGCTATCTGCCCTGGGGCATTTATAAGCCTAGCCCGATTGTGTTTGGCTTACACCACCCCTTGATTTGAGTATACTGTGCCCTTTTTAAAGTTTCGTTTACTGTGCCTCTGTCTAATAGTGACACGGAAGTAATCCCCGGGACAAACCTATGATCCCCCATCCACTCATCAAGATTCTTCTTGAAGAGAGTCAGTGAGGTGCTCTGCCTAACATGAATTGGAATTCTATTCCAGAGCGAAGGGAGCCTCTGGGTTATGAATCTGTCCCTCCAGCATGTTCTGTTTATTTCTGTGCTGAGGTTCAAGTCCCTCAAGCGCGTGGCTCTAAGGGATTTAGATTTACTGAGGTGGAGCATGTCCATTAATTCTGGGTTGGAGATAGCTTTATATGTTAGGCAAAGATCGCCTCGAAGTAGGCGGTATGCAACTGAGTAGAGCTGGAGGTTTTTTAACCGAGCAGCATATGGCATCTGTTTGAGTCCCTTGAGCCTCCTGGTGAGGTACTTTTGGTGTCTTTCTAATTGCTGCAGGTGTCGGGTAAGGTACATCCCAAAAGGGGCATTGTATTCTATGATGGGCCTGATGAGGGATGAATAAAGGGGCACGATTACCTCTCTTGATCTAGATGTGAATCCTTTCATGATGAGGTGAGCTATGTAGAAGGTCTTTCTAACCACTTTGGCAATGTGGTTGTCAAAGGAGAGATTGATATCAACTTGGGTCCCCAGATCCCTAATTACTTTCTCTGTACTTAATGGGTTACCACCTATGTGGTAATTTGTGGGCACATTGTTTTTGCCAAAGGGTATGACTATACACTTTTTGGCATTTAGCTTTAGACCATGGCTCTGGCACCAGTTATCCATCTCTGCGAGACCTTTTTGAAGGATGTTTGTGTCAGCTGGAGAGTCAATTATGGCACCCAGTTTGCAGTCGTCTGCGAACATGGTGAGCCATAGTCCTCCCACGTTGGCCTGTACCTCAGAAAAGTAAATACTGAACAAGAGAGGTCCCAGGACAGAACCTTGTGGGACGCCACTTGTGACCGGTTTCGAGTCTGACATGGCTCCAGCAACTCTGACTCTGTGGGTTCTGTCTTTGAGCCAGTTTGCGACCCATCTTGTGACACAGGGGTTTATATTTAGGCTGGATAGCTTATCTATGATGCCCGAGTGGGGTATTGTGTCAAATGCTTTTGCGAGGTCCAGATGGGCTGTGTGGACTACCTACCCTTCATCTATAGCCTTGGTGACTGTTTCGAAGAAGTCGACCAGGTTCAAAAGGCAGGATCTGCCCTTGACAAAGCCAAATTGGGTAGGATCTAGTGTCTGTAGGTCCCCAATGTCTTTGTTTATGAGTTCCATGATGATCCTCTCCATAGCTTTGCATACTAGGCTAGTCAGGCTTATGGGGCGATAGTTTCCAGGGTCCGCAGAGGCGCCACCTTTGTGGAGTGGGATCACTGTTGCTGTACGCCATTCTTTGGGCACATATCCTGTAGTGAGGCTGAGATTGTACAGCAGTTTTACTTGAGGGATTAGTTCTTCTTGGAGTTCATGTAGGACACAACCCGGGACGCCATCTGGTCCCATGGAAGCAGTGTTTTTTGCTTTGGAGAGGGTGGCCTTCACCTGAGCATCAGAGATGTTTGGGAGGCTGCACTCTGCCGGGATAGATACTTGCTCTTTTGGGGGGGGGGAGTTTGCACTGAACCTGTCTGCCAGGATATTGGCTATGTCTGTGGGTTCAGTGTATTTTTTGTCATTTAGAATCAACTCAGAACAAGTCTGGGAGTTGCATCCCAGGTTCCTAACATAACTGAAAAAAGCCTTATGATTGTCTTTAGTGTCCTGTGCAATTTTTCTCTCAGAGCTGGCCTTGGAGGATTTTATGAAGGATCGTAATTTTTTGCTAATACTGATCTGAAGATGCCTTCCCTTTTAGGGATTTTGCTCTATCAGGTAGTAGCTTCCTCCTTCTGTTGTACAGTTTATTTATGGCTGGGGTCCACCAGACTGGACGTCTGCCTTTGGATGATTGGGTCTTGATTTTGTTTGGGATAGCATGATCCATGCATTCCTGGAGATGTCCATAGAATGCATTTATATAGGATTCTGCAGTTTGGGACGTAGTTTCCACTGGCCCTGGGGCCTTGAAGGATTCCACTTCAGTTTTAAGAAGTGTGAAGTTCGCTTTTGAGAAGTTTTTCACTGTGGTTTTCTGGGCTGGGGGTGGGGTCGGGATGTGGATATCCAGTGAAATTAATTTATGGTCTGATCTTATCAATGAGGGATATACTTCTGGTATGGAGCATAGAGTCCCCATGTTGGTAATGATCAGGTCTAGTATGTTTTACCCTCTTGTGGGAGTGGTGACTAGTTGTTCCATAGCATTTGAGTTTATAAATTCCAGGAACCTTTGGGCTAAGGTGCTGGGGCTTGAGTAATGCTCCCAGTCTATGTTTGGGTAGTTGAAGTCGTCCAATATAATGGTGTTCGGAGAGATCTTAGTGTTCTCCAATGTTTTCAGGAAAGCCGAGTGGGATTCCTGACTTTGAGAGGGTGGTCTGTAGGATGCTATGAACTGAAAAGCAGTCTTGCCCACTGTCAGTTGCACATGGATGGTCTCCGATACTTCATGCACTGCCACTACCCTGGAGGTGTGGATATCCTTGATAAATATGGAAACTCCCCCTCCTTTTGTGGTTCGGTCCGGGTTTTGGGGCCGAAAAGCATGATATGAGGTATAACCTGGTAGTGCTAGGGTGCTCTCTGGAGCCTTGAACCAGGTTTCTGTCACTGCCCAGATGTCGATGTTCTCCATACTGAGGAGAGCTTCGAGTGCATGCATCTTGAGGTTAAGACTTCTGGCATTTAGCAGCACTACCCTTAGTTTCTTGTTCCTTGTGCTGTCTATGGAGGTGGGTTTGACTTTTGAGTCTTGCCTAAAAAAGGCACTATGGGGGTGGCAAGTGCCTTTGCCAATATCCAAAAGCCCAGGGGTGACAGGTGCAAGCCGTCCCTAGTGAAGCAATGTGGCTTGTCGAGCATGTCATCCCAGGCTGACAGACACTGGATCCCCTTTGAATGACATCAAAATTTTAGCCAATTGTTAAAATTGATCATTTTGTCTTTATACTGTGGCATCATTCTAGGTGAGGGTAAGATGCTGCTCAAGGTCAGGGTCATACCGGCCTGGGCTACATGATCAGAGAGCTCCTCTATGTCTCTTTTCATGTAGTCGAGGGAGGTATGTCTCAGGTCATTCACACCAGCATGTACAATGACTGAGTCATATTTGTATTTGCTTTGGAGTGACCTGAGTGCTTGCGTTATGTGGCGGATCCTAGCGCCCGACAGGCAGCTCACTGTGACCTTCTCTTTATTCAGCCTGGTGAGCGGGACGTCAGTGTGTCTGACAATAGAGTCACCTATTACAAGGGTATCAGGTGTGTTATTCAGCCTTAAGGGCTGTGACTGCTTGGCACACTGACTTTGTGTGCTATGTGTTGTACGTGTTTTGTTTTGGGGTAGCGTTTGCTTGGATGTCTGCTTTGGTGGTCTCTGTTGCTTAGGTAGATTTTTATTTAGAGCCTCCGAGTATGTTTTTGTGTTTTTATGTGTTTGGTTTGCTGTTGTGGTGGGACTATGTGATACTGGAATTGTGTTGTGTGAGGTTACCTTCTCCTCCTGACTGGTTACACCAGTTTTGAGATGAGAGAGCTCAGCCTCCAGTTTGGCTATATGGTTGCATCTCTCACATATATTTGAACCTGTTTGGAAGAGGAGAGGGTTGTCCGTGTACATGAGACAGTTGTAACATTGCCTCAAAATTCCCAGATTCACCAGCTGGACTGGAGAGGTGAATGTAGGTGCCTCTTTCATGGTGAATGTGCTCCTAAACTTTTACACTTATAAGCTACTTTGTACTTTATTCAGCTAATTTGTCAATACTCATGTAGCATCCTAGCGATCACTAAGCTTGGGGCAACAGCTGCATACCACCCTCTCGTAGCCCCCCCCTATTCTTTCTGACTAGCAGACTTCCCTCCAGTGACTCCCTTGAGTACTTCTTGTAGTCTGGCGACCCTGTTACTCAGAAGCATATTTGGACCCAGGGCTTATAATTCTCTAACAAAGGGATACCTTCAAACCTCTATCTTACTACCAGGCGTTTTCCTTGGACTTTCACAGACTAGTGCATGAGACTCTTATTTGACTATTAAAAGCTACTGCAAGTGCTTTCTTTAATTCATCTTTATTGTAAAGCAATCCTATACTATTTTTCCTCCTGACTTACCTGGTTAGTGTCTACACTGATACTAATAGTTTTTATTCTGCAGGCTCATTTCTGTTGTCACTTTACTAGCTCCAGGTGCTGATCGTCTATATAGATGCTGTTTCTTGCTTTATACACCTCCCTCCCACCTTGCTTCTGGCTTGCAATTAGAGGATATACCTGGTAACAGGGATTTAACTAAGTGCAAGCCCCCTCCCCCTCCTTCCCAGTGTCCTCTGTTACTGTAGCAAAGGTAAGAAAAGCTACAGACACCATTTTGGAATCCCCTTCTGCAGCTGGATGTTACCCTTGGTGACTGTGTGCCATATAACTAGATTTAAGCCTATAGTTTGTTGTTGTTGTTGTTGTTGTTGTGTCTTTTGGCTTTTCCCGGTTAGGGGTCGCCACAGCGGAACTCCGGTCTGCTAATGATTGGCAGTAGATTTTTTCATGCCGAGTTGCCAGCTCTGACGCACAACCTTCAACAAAGGTACATCCATTCACTCATGTCTCCACACAGAAGACACTCTAGCTGAGAATCGAACAGGATAACGTCTATCTGTGAGGCGACAACGCTACCGCAGCACCACCACCGTCTATAGTTTGTTAAGGTGCAGTTTATGCCTTCAGAGTTGTTTAGTTTGCATTTTAATGCATTTTCTCTTTATAATTCTCAACTTGCATTGGATGTTTTCAGTTAATGCATTCATAAGTGCTGTCTCAGCTAAAGTAAAACAGCTTTTAATATCGGTGCTGTGACTCTAAAGTGCTAGGTATTGCCATGTGTTAGCATGGTCCGGACAACATTATTCTGCTTTCCTTGATTAACAGATGAGTATACGTACTTTTCTGATGTATTAACATTGCACTTCCCTAGCTTGTGTGCCTAGTAATGGCTCCTTGATTCCAATACTGTGTTTTAGTCACCATTGCCCTCTACATTGACCGATATTAGTATTTCCATGATATATGGCTGAAGGTAGTCAATCGTTAGCATTTCAGTCTGTCCATGCAGTACTAATGAGATAGCTGGGATATCAGGGTTTGCATAAGACCTACATTAACAAGTGCTTGTTTTTGGCTACATGGTTACAGTTCTTTCTACCTGCATTGAATGTTTTATCCTGTCTCAAATTGTGTTTGATGGGGTCTTCAACATCATTATCCTTATGTCAGTGTAATCCCTGTGCTCCACTGTTATTGTATACTTGTTTTTGCTGAGATTTTGTCACATTTGTTTCTTTTTAGGCAAATCAAAGTTTTGTGCTTATTTTACTTTGTTTTAAATCTCATCCTGGTAATCTCCTCCCTACTCTGAGCCTAACCTTTTTCCATTTTGTCTTTATCCTTTAGAAAAACCTGTGACCTCACACAATTGGCAGTCCCCCCCCCCCGAAAACTGAAAGTGCTCTCCTGGACAGCCTTCCACTGGATTGTGCTGCAAAGGCTTTTATTACAACATTGACAGGACACTATTTTACTTTACAAGTGAATGTAGGCACCTCTTTCATGGTGAACATGCTCCTAAACATTTATACTTATAAGCTACCTTCTATTTTATTCAGCTAATTTCTCAATACTTGTATAGTGTCCTAGTGATCACTAAGCCAGGAGCAACAGCTGCAAATGGCTCTCTTGTAGCTCCCCCTTCATTCTTTCAGACTAGCAGTCTTCCCTCCAGTGACTCCCTTCAATACTTCTTGTAGTCTAGTGACCCTGTTCCTCAGAAGCATATTTGGACCCAAGGCTTATAATTCCCTAACAAAGGGATGCCTTCGACCCTCTATCTTACTACCAGGCTTTTTCCTTGGACTTTCACAGACTAGTGCATAAAACTCTTATTTGACTTTTAAAAGCTAGTGCAAGTGCTTTCTTTAATTCATCTTTATTGTAAAGCGATCCTATACTATTTTCCTCCTGACTTACCTGGTTAGTGTCTACACTGATATTGATAGTTTTTATTCATCAGGCTCATTTCTGCTGTTGCTTTGCTAGCTCCAGGTGCTGCACTCGGGCTCACTCCACTCCTCTACCCTATCCCCATTCCCAACAACCCCAGGATCAATTTCCTTTATTCCTAGATAGGTTCCTTTCCTTCTCCCTATCCTCCAATCAGCACTCCACCTACACTTTTCAATCTCACTTCATCCATTATCTCATCAAACGATGTGTCCAGACTGATCAGCATTGCTCCTCCCAATCTCCCTTGTTTTCCTTATTCTTCTGCACTTATCTTCCATCCGCACAATACACCACGATTTAAAACCTTTACCTATCACCTCAACCTACCTATACCTACCAAATAATTCACCCAGAGCTTATTGCATTATGCAACCACTCTGCTACCAGATTTAAACTAGTAACTGAAGCAAATATTAAACTTAGCCTAACAACTCTATACAAACATCCCATACTTAAAAGAAAACTTAAAATCACAAACCTACCTCTAAATAAAGCAAAACTTCCCCTATGCGGGAACATCCACCCCAACCCTGGACCAACCCTAAATCCCACAACCCAACAAGCCAATAAATCTCTCACCATAGCAACCATTAATAAAATTCCAGACATCTATGCCTGGATTTCACACAGTAGGCCAGATATAATAGCAACCACAGAAACCTGGCTTAAACCATATATAAAAAACTCAGAATTTCTATCACCTGGCTACTCCTGCTTAAGATATGACAGACCTCATAAAAAAGGTGTAGGTGTTGCATTAATTTACCCAAGTCATTTCACATAAGTACCATATACCAACCCCACCCCACAATTTGCATATGCTGAAATTGTTGTAGCTTTTCTACAACTGAATACCAGCAAAAAGCTCTGCATCTTTGGAATCTATATCCCACCAGGCAATAATATATCCATCCTAGAGCAAATCCTTGCCTGGACTTCAAAAACTTTACCGTTGAGACAATTATCCTTGGAGATGTCAACACAGACTGGACAGAAGTCACAAAACCTCAACCCTCAGTAAATATAAATCTATTCAATTATACCCACCTTATCAATGAAGTAATAGACCCATCAAAACAACAACTAGTGGTTCCATCATAGACTGGATACTAGTTTCACACCCAAAGTAGCTTCAGCAGGGACTCTACCTCAAACCATAACTGATCACCTCCCAGCATGCATAATAGGTAAATCCACACTAGCCCCACAGCCAACACCAGTACAGGCTAACTAGAAATAGCTCCAGTTTTGACCAAATAACTCTAAATGACACCCTGTTTCAAGTAAACTGGAGCATTCTCAAAGTCCTCCCACTAGATGAAGCTGTTGAATTCTTTAATTCATTATTCTTAGATATCCTAAACAATCTAGCCCCCATAAGGCAAAAAAGAATTAAAAATGACAATGCTACCTGACTTACTCATCACACAAAACAACTGATGTCTAAAAGAAAAAAATGTTGGAAGCTTTGGCAAAAAAAAAAACAAAGATCCCCAATACATCCTACAATTCCAACAACTTTGTAATCAAGCAAAACATGCAGTAGTAAAAGACAAAAAACAATTCTGTCTATCTAACCAAAAATGCCATAGACAAAACCCTAAGAAATTCTGGAATACAGTCTCAACCCTACTTAACCCAGGATCCAATAACAACCCCTGTCCTGACCCAGACAAATCCCTCACTGACATTTTATAGACTACATTGCTAAACTTACAGGAAACTTCCCTCAAATAAATATCACCGCACACTCACCAAATATAAACTCCACACCAAATTTCACCTTCTCCCCCATCCCTACCTCAACTATCTTGAAACTACTCCTTAAACTCAAACCATGTACTAGTGCACCTGATAACCCACCCCCAACATAACTACAGATGTCAGCAAAGTCTATAGCCTATCCAGTTAGCATACTTATCAATAGATCTCTCCAAGAACAGCAAGTGCCCACTATCTGGAAAAAAAGCTTATATTTTCGCACTACATAAAGCTGGCCAAAACATAGATTTCACCAATTCGACCCATAGCAATCCTTCTCCTCTATCCATAACTCTAGAAAAATATGTCCACAATCAACTCCTAAAGCACCCCCTAGACAATAAAATCTTGTCCCCCACCCAACACGGTTACAGACCTGGACACAGTACCACTACTGCCCTTATATCATTCTTGGACACTGTAAACTGTGCAAGAGACACAGAAAACTGTATCCTCTTTATTCCTCAACCTATCAAAGGCATTTGATACCATCTCACATCCCCTACTACTCATTAAATTATCTAATCTAGGAATCTCACCCCCTACCTTAGACTGGTTCTCTACCTTACAAATAGACAACAAGCAACCAAATGGGACCAGTACTGCTCACCTTCTCTCCCGATATCAACAGGAGTTCCCCAAGGCTGTATACTTGGGCCCCTCATTTTCAGCATATTTGTTAATGACTTCCACTCTTCCCTGTCCCAAACCTCACTTATTCAATATGCAGATGATTCCACCATCATCTGCTCTGCCTACACCACCAGTGAACTGCAAAAACTAACTCAAATCACCTTCTCAGCCACAGAAACATGGATGAACAACAATCACCTAGCTCTAAATGATAAAACCAAACTCCCTCTATTCATCCCTAAAAGATCCACCCCCATAAACAGGTCAGAATTTACTATTCAGTCTCAGAACAGCACTGTCATCAAAGTAGTGCCCCACACTAAACTCCTTGGAGTTACTATCAATGAAAATCTCTCCTTTGACCTCCATATCCTAAAAAACATCAGAAAGACCCACCAAAAGTTAGGTCTGCTTTACAGACACATAACGTACCTCAGCCAATCAGCCAAAAAAAACCCCTAGCATTCTCCTTTCTTTTACCATCTCTACTATATGGTGCCCCCTGCTCACAGGCATTCAACTCTCTCTAAAAACAAACTTGATTCTTGTTACAATAACGTAGCAAAGTTTGCCAACAATGCTACACATACATCCCATCACTGTATATCCTTTCAAAAACTCAGTTGGCTCGAACTGCCTCACTTCCTAACTTACCTGCAACCTACCAGTGCACATAAAATCATAACTAAACCAGAAGATTGCCCATCCGTAGCCTCACTAACGTCCCCCTACAACCCTGCTAGATACCTCATATCAGAAAATAAATGTCTTCTAAAGGTAGAATTACCCAACCTTACAGATGGCCGAGCTCTTTGCTCCATTGCTAAAGCCAAGGTGTGGAATTCCTTACCCACCACAATCAGAACCACTTCTAACCACACCATTTTCAAGAAGTCTCTGCAAGAATACCTCTCCAAACTATGGCTCTGTAAATGCTCAAATAATTCTTCCAGCATTACGTGAAACTAGAAACCTCTTCTAACAACTTTAACACTTTGAAATATCTATCTGTCTTTACTTAACTCTTCTCCTTCTCAGTTTTATGCATCCTCAGCTACGAGATGAAATTTAAAGAAAAGAAAGTCTAATTCTAATTGTATATCAACATGTATATATTGTACCTGGATGTAAATCATTGTTATATTTGTATTTTATATAATGTGGCTTACTAGTAACTTGAATCTGTAAACAGTCATTATGTAACTTTATCTCATCATTAATGTATATATAATATGTGGAGCTTTTCTCCCAGGGCATCTACTGAAAATGGGCACTTCTAGGCCCAGTGGACTATTCCGAAAAACAAATGCAAATAAATAAATAAATTAAATAAAATAAACAGAGTGAGAATGTAAAGAGAAAATAATCACAACTAAGTGCTGCCACAATTTTAGAAGGTAGCAGTGACAATGTAATGTCTGCTATTTGGTATCTACATTTCAGATCTCCATTCAAATGAGAATCTTTGGTCAGCAAAGTCTGTGGATGATTGTAAGCTGGGAGTCATTGTTAAGTCTCCCTCTGACATACAGGCACACCAACAAGAGCTTGGGGACTCTGTTTTACACGTTGATGATCAAATGAAG
Organism: Protopterus annectens; assembly: GCF_019279795.1. NCBI lineage: Eukaryota > Metazoa > Chordata > Ceratodontiformes > Protopteridae > Protopterus > Protopterus annectens. The sequence goes on from NC_056726.1 coordinate 823,550,339, forward strand.
TTAACTACTTCAGATAAAGAAGTTATGTACTCACCATAACATTCCATCTGAGTAGTTAGACTTCATTTGTCATCAACCGTCCCTCCCTCCTTCCCCCTGACCTTCTCTTAGCGCTTTCTGCCCTGGCAGACAGGAGAGAGTGCCCTTGCAGCTCTCCTGTTTTTCCATATTTGTGAAGGTTTTTTTTAGGGTCAAGTTCATGTTAGGGGTATGGCAAACTCGATTTTAGGGAAGGAAGGAAATGGGGGGGTGTCGTTGGTGGGTGGGGGGCTTAGAGCTCAGATCGGATGCTGGTTGGGTTGCCGTCTCGGATCCGATCCAGATCCAACATCCCACAAGTTGATGACAAATGAAGTCTAACTACTCAGATGGAACATTATGGTGAGTACATAACTTTTTTCTTCACAACTGATCACCCTTCATTCCCTATTGAACATGTCCATGAGGCTGATTTTTCATGCTTAAGAGGGAGGTTTGAGAGCTGCTGGTTCAGGAATTGCTGTCAGAAGCCATGTCTGTGGATGCACCTTTGTGATTTTATGGAGCCCTTCACAGATACACTTTGTTTGGCTCTAACATGAAGAAAACTGTCTCCAGAAGTAAATGGGATCAGAAGACTTTGTCTGCTGTAGGCATATGTTTTTCTGACACTCAGAGGACCTTTTCGCAAAGAAGTAGTTAGAAAGATGTGGTTCCACAAGTCGCAAGTGTTCTTCCAGGACACCTAGGGAGACAGAGCTCCTGTGGCAGTGTCAGTGGAGACAACTGTAATGGCAGATGTCACACATGCAGCAGAGGTCTGCAACACCAGGGCTTCAGAGGTCCATCCTCTGAGAAGCCCTTTCAGTGCTATGAAGGGTTGCCTGATGGTTACACTCTGGAGGATGTCAGGGTGCGCTAATCCCTGCACCTAGAAGTCTGGACAACCATCACTGAAGGCACCTGAGTGCAGAATATAATATACAAAGGTTATTGCATTCAATTTACCTTTCAATGTCCCAACTGACCAAAAATTATTCTTGATGGTCCACCTAGTCAGAGGAAAGCTGCTAGCAAAAAGAGTCATCAAAGTGGTACCTCCGGACCACCAAGGAGTCTAAACTTACTCTAGATTCTTTTTGGTGCCGAAGAAAAACTGAGACCCAAGACCAATTTTGGATTTCAAAACACTAACTTCTGGGCAGTCACTGTGCCACTGTCATGGAAGGACAATTGGAATGTGCTCAGTAGATCTTTAGGATGTATACTATGTCATCAAAATAGACAGGCACTCCAGTAGATGCCTATGCTTTTGACTGGGAGCCAGTAACTACCAGTTCAGGGCCCTGCCCTTTGGTCTCACCACAGCCCCCAGGGTGTTTCCCATGTGCATGGCAGTGGTTGTAGCTCACTTGAGACTGGTAGGATACTGGGTGTCTCCATATCTCAATGACCAAAAGAAGTCTTTACCTGTTTGTACCCTGTATTCATTAGACCCATCACTGAGTACAATACCCCTTTGATGTGTACTTTACTAAGCACAACAAGCAATTGAAAAGACTCTAGAATTTTTTAACTTAAAAAAACGATCATGGGCTTAAAAGACCTGAGCTACCAAGAGAGACTGGAGGCATTATCTGTATATTCAGTATCATGAGAAAAATGTTCATATCTAATGCAGCTTCTGCTGTAAAATGAATTGCTTTCTCATCCATTACACCTTACTACATGAGCACAGATTATGACTGAAACTGACTTCTAACAATCCACATTTTTACAGCAACTGTTAATTCCAACATATATTTTATTAATACATTTAGTAATGAAGGTCAGTGTTATGCCATAGTTTTAGTTGTACAGACTTTTAGTAAGATATAGGAGTTACCTTGAAGGTTGATTGCCTCTTGGCATGGGAGCCTTTTGTAGAGTCTGCATGTATGACCTGTTTTCAAAGAGATTTTTTCCTGATATTCCAGTTTTCTTTTAAATTTCAAAGCATGCAGCAGAGGGATTCTTGATTTATAAATTGTCTATAGCTGAGTGTGTGTGTGACATCAAAGAAAGGCCAGACAATCTGTTTCATTTTCCTTAGTTTGGCTACTAAACTTTGTGGATGGTAGCAGTTGTTCATGGTGTTGCTGTATGGAGTAAGCTACAACTCATCTGCATGGATGGATGGAATTCCAAGACAAAGGAAGTAAATCAATTTGTGCAAATGAAGTTATGGCTGTCATATATCAGTTCTGAAAGAGTGTGTTTGCCACTAGTGATTAAATTACTTGGCCCGATGGACATGGATTTTTTGGTGTTGCAGAAGGGTGGTTATGACCTAATTCATGGTGCAGAATGGTACTTAGGAATTTTTTGTATTTCTGTGACTATAGGTGATGTAAAATTAGCAACAAACTACTATGCTGGCAATATCTTTCATATCAAAGAGGGTATTGCTGTTGTGGATTAGCTCAGACAGAGGTGTAGCCGGTTCAACTAAATCCCTGTGCTGGTCTCACAAAGCAACACCTAAAAGGAAAAAAAAATGAAATTGCAGGAAGACAGTTTGCTTCCAAATCCATGTGCCCCTGCCTTCCATAAGCTCTTCCAGTGAAGAGCAAAAAACAAACAAGCAAAAAAACAATCTGTTGTTTTTGCTGACACCCCAACCATATGGCCAGATACATGACACACCCCCATATCTGACCCAGCTTTTCAAAAAAAAAAAAAAAAAAAAAAGTCACAGATCAGTTACTTGGTGCTCAGTAAATGTAGGAGCCAATCAAGTCCCATTTCTGTGCCCTGTCCCTCCTTCATCAGATTATAGTGAAAAAATAAAATAAATAAAAACAAAGAAAAAAAAAATATATATATTTTTTTTAAACTGCAAGAATCTGCTTGCAATATTAGCAAGCATTTGGTACAGTTTATAACCCTGCACAGAGCACTCAGGTAAAAAAATAATTTTTTTTTTTACTTTGCAACTATAGCTAAATGTTGTTCAAAAGGAATGCTGAAGCGACTTCAGCAATCAGAGACTTAGAACATAGTTTACTCTCTTCTCACTAGCTAACTTCTCAAGTTCTAGCTAAAAGATTATCCAGTTCTCCCTGTTGGTATATCCCTGTTTTTGTAGTGAGTCTGATAGCTGAAGATCACAAACAGGAGAAGACTAGCCTAAGTTTTATCAACCCAGAAGAACACAATATAGGAACAAAAGAGCACAGGGGCTAAGAGACAAACTCAGGCACTCAGAGCAAATGAAGGGTCTTCTCACCAGAGTGAACCTAGCTCCTTGAGCTTTAACTGACAGATTACTTAAACATAAAACAATATTTACGTTGGAACAAACAGACTAACTGACAGATTACTTAAACATAAAACAATATTTACGTTGGAACAAACAGACTCCAAGACAGTAAAAAAAAAAAAACAGAATATATCCTATTTGTTACTGGCCTACTTTTACAGTCAGTTTGATGATTTAAGGTCAGAACAGCTCATAAAGCAACCAAGAAGAAAAGCAGAGAATTTTTTTAAAACAACATAATTGTTTGAGAGAACCACCGTCTGTTAAGATGGGTAGGGAGTGTATGAAATGGGTACAGTAAGAGGGTAAAACATTCACTTTCAAAGCACTGATCTTTCTCACTGATGACAGTAAAGCATTACAGTATAGTCCTAAGTATGAAATAACCTTAGCACAAATACTGTTGAAAGTTTTGCTTTATAAAAAGTTTGAAGTTGGACTCAAATAGACAAACATTTAACATCAAAGTATTCTCTGCCAAGTCCAGTATATGAGATAACATTTACACATAATGATGTATTAGAGAAAGAGCATTTATATCTATTAAATTTGAAGCTAAAAAATTATTCCTGTATGTATGCCTCTGGTCTCTAGTGCATGTAAATCAGCCACTGAAATACGATTAAGAAAACTATCATCACCATTACAAGCTAAATCTTTGATGGGGACATCACTCAGCTATGATTACATCTACAACCAGAATGTGGTTCATAATTCTTATAAATTCACTACTGAATAAAGATGTCTATTGGATTTACACTTTCACAGTTGCTGCTTTTGCATACTGTGCATTGATCTGTCATTCCTTCTTCATGACTGAAGCCGAATGTCACTGGTGGACTGAATTTTGTCATGTTCCATAGGTAGTTAGTAGGCTTATAGTCCAGGGGACCATAGTGGAGCCTAGCCCAAATTCCCAGATGTCCCTAAGCAGTGTCTGGTTAAGTGACTTCCATACCTCTCAACATCTTAGAACAAGAAATCTGGACAAAGCCATGAATAAAAGTGGGACAAAGGCCCAAAATAGGGAGGCTGTATGGACTTTTTCATCAAACTTAGAAAGTTGATAGAGTAGCATTAGCATGAATTTTCTGAAAGGAATGAAGTCCGAAACTCAAATGTCTGTCATTATTTTCTTATGATAGTTTCAATGATTTGTCTCTAAGAAAATTCAAAACCACAATTTTTAAATTAATTGGAAAACAGAATACACTATGAGGAAATCTGGACATTCTGCAAAAATGCTTACATTTGAGAGGTATATGACTTGCCCAAGGTTGCATACTAAACAAATGAGGGCCGAGAGAATCAAACTCTGTACCACAGCAACTACAGCCTTAACTCTCTGCGCCAACTTTTGGTTTGCTGTTTGCTCAATCATCTGAGACAATACCTTACCAAAATCATTGGTAGTGCTTCTCACAGGACTACTACTTAGTGGGAAAAATACATGGATGCCAGCAACCCACTCTGTGCATGACTAGATTAATTTTGTTACAACATTTGGTTTAAAGTCTTTAAATATTAGGAAACTTTTAGATAAGCATTAGCCTGTATTACTTGAGAATTGATTTTAGTTCTTTATTTTCTGAAGCATGTCACTTTAGTTTTCATAAAAGTAAAAATTTAGGAAAGCATTAGCTATTACATGAGGGAATATGTTCCCCCTTGAAGAGTTTGTAGAAGGATCTTCTGGAGCAGTGGACCTTCTGGTAACTGCAGTTAGTGTAAATATGTAGTAGCGTCAACAAGCTTTACTATGGGAAACATGTTATTTAATTGCATTATATGTACTGAGGTGAGGGATTTATTTGATGCTTTGCACATGTCCAGAATTTCACGAGGCAGGCATCCACAATGTTTAAACAACATATTTTGGAACATATGAAGAATGTAGGTGAAAAAATGTTAGTAATGCATTACACAGACATACTATGCAGCATCCAAGGGCAAAGTTTGTGTTTTATAAAACTGATACAGTAACTGATTCACAAGTAGTATTTTTAAAGGAATCATGACTATAAGCAAAGAAAATGGATTTATTTCACAAGACCTTTACTTAAACTAGATATATGTAAATGGAACATATTAATATAGATGGATATGTGTTTATTGTAATCTAATTTTTACCGACTAGATACAACACTGAGATTGTCTATATAGCAGCAGCTTGAATGTGTAGTAGTTATATAGCTATATACATATACACACACACACACACACACACACACACACACACACACACACACACACACACACACACACACACACACACACACATATATATATATATATATATATATATATATATATATATATATGTGTGTGTACTGAAGATTTTTCACATTACTGTAGATCGACATCTGTTTGCAAGACCACACACTTCTCAGAGGAGGGAAATGTGCCCTTTCCCTGAGATTGTGCAATCTCAGAGTTATTATATATCAATAGTAGGGGGTGTAAGAGCTGCAGGGGGGCCTGCCACCACTGAAAAAAACATGTTTTTATCTATTTTTGTTTTGTAAAGTTTTTCATGTGTAGTAGCTTGTTGGCTATTGCAAAGCTAACTTTTCAGTGTTGACTTTGTAAAAGCTAAAATCTGGGTGTTTTGATCTATTAAAGTACACCAGTATATATATATATATATATATATATATATATATACACACACATATTCATATTCCAGAGACTCCCCTCACTCTGGAACAAAATCCCAATCCATGTTAGGCAGAGCCCCTCACTGACCCTCTTCAAGAGAAATCTTGACGAATGGATGGGAGATCGTAAGTTTACCCCTGGGATCTCTTCTGTGTCCCTGCTTGACAGAGGTACAGTAAACTAACCTTAGTAGGGCTACCGTCTGTGACCTACTATACAGAGGCACAGTCAACTAATCTAAAAGGGTGGCGAAAGACAAACACACTCTGGCTAGGCTTATAAATGCCCTAGGACAGATAGCCTAGTATCAACCTATGAACCTATACATATATATATATATATATATGAGTGTGTGTGTGTGTGTGTGTCTACACATATCAGAGCAGCAGTTTTTTAAAACTATTAAGATCTGTCTATCAATGAATTATTATTGATATTCAAACTTTTCTTAATTGTTTGGTCATGTTTACCTGTGAATGATGGGAAGAATTGATCACTGATTATATATTACTTTTGTTATTCATTGATAAAGCGGGGACATGTTAATTCACACTGAAGAAGCTCTGTAAAAGGGCAAAACTTGTCTGCTATTTTGTGGAGTCTGCAGGCAGAATAAAATTTTGAATCACACTAAGACAATGTTAAAGGAATTATCAAGAGAACAATAAAAAATAACTTCTCAAGGAGAAGGACAGTGAGCTCATGTGAAAGGATTAGTCAGATGCTGAAATTTTAAACTGAAAGTGGTAAGGGAATAAAAAATTTTGGACTGGACATGAGTAGTGTTCTAGCTGAGGATTTCCTAATAACAGTGGATACAAGAAGAGTTCATTATCCACTAAGATGTTCATAGGTAGGTATTAGGCTATTGGCCCTAGGGCCTATATAAGCCTAGCCAAATGGTACCCATTTTCCTGTGCCCCTGTCAAGCAGAGCCACAGAAGTGATCCCCGGGGTGAATTTCCTATCTCCCATCCAATCATCAAGATTTTTCTTGAAGAGTGCTAATGAGGAGCTTTGTTTGCTATAGCTAGGTAGTTTGTTCCAGAGTATGGGAAGTCTCTGGTACAGGAATCTATCCCTCCAGCATGTTCTGTTTATTGTGGTGACAAGGTTTAGGTCCCTAGAGCATGTAGCTCAGAGGGATTGGGATTTCTTTAAGTGGAGCATGTCCAACAGCTCTGGGTTTGACATAGCTTTGTATGTTAGGCAGAGATCACCTCTGAGTAGGCGATACGCAACAGAGTAAAGCTGGAGTTTTTTGAGACGGTCTGCGTAGGGCATCAGTTTGAGGCCGGTAATCCTTTTTGTGAGGTATTTCTGTGGCTTTTCCAGTTGTTGTAGATGTCTTGTGAGGTACATACCAAAAGGGGCATTGTACTCTATAATGGGTCTAATGAGTGATGAGTAGAGGGGAACAATTACCTTTTTCCTGGATGAGAAACCTTTTGTGATGAGGTGTGCCACGTAGAAGGATTTCCTGACTACTGTGGTGATGTGGTTATCAAAGGAGAGACTGCTGTCCACCTGGGTCCCAAGGTCTCTTATCACACTTTTGGTGTTAAGCAGACTACCGCCTATGTGGTTGTTCATGGGTACAGAGTTTTTACTAAAAGGGATGACAATGCACTTTTTGGCATTGAGCTTGAGGCCATGGCTTTGACACCAGGCATCTGTCTCAGTGAGGCCCTTTTGTAGGATGTCCACATCATTAGGAGTTTTGATTATGGCTCCTAGTTTGCAGTCATCTGTGAACTTTGTTAGCCAAAGACCTTCTGTGTTAGCCTGTACTTCAGAGAAGTAGATACCAAACAGGAGAGGACCTAGGACTGAAACCTGTGGTACTCCACTTGTCACTGGTCTGAAGTTGGATTTAGAGTCTGCTACTTTCACAGTGTGGGTTCTGTCAGTGAGCCAGTTGGCAACCCATCTTGTGACATAGGGATTTATACCTAGTTTAGTGAGTTTATCTATAATTCCAGAGTGGGGGATGGTGTCAAAAGCCTTGGTGAGATCTAGATAGGCTGTATGAACCACCTTATCCTCATCTACGGCTTTGGTGACCGCTTCAAAGAAGTCTATCAGGTTTAGGAGTCATGCTCTGCCTTTTACAAACCCGAACTGGGTAGGGTCCAGAGTTTGGAGATTACCAGTGTCATTGTTTATAAGTTCCATGATGATATGTTCCATAGCCTTGCAGACCAGGCTTGTCAGGCTAATGGGGCGGCAGTTCCCGGGGTCCGTGGTAGCTTCCCCCTTTGTGGAATGGGATAACCGTTGCTGTGCATCATTCAGTGGGCACAAAGCCTGAGGTGAGGCTATGATTGAACATGGTACTTAGGTGGGGTGCCAGTTCATTCTGTAGTTCATGTAGAACGCAGTCTGGGATATTGTCAGATCCCATGGATGCTGTGTTCGTGGCTTTGGAGAGTGTGTTTTTTACCTATGCAGCCATGATTACAGGGACTTTGCATTCTTCCGGTATAGAGATGAGGCCTTTAGAGGGTGAGCGATGGGTAAAGTTAGCACTGAACCTATCTACCAGGATGTTGGCAATATCAGTTGGTTCTGTATATTTAGTGCCTTTGTGCTGTAACTCAGAGCAGATCTGAGTATTGCCATTGAGATTCTTGACATTGCTATAGAATGCTTTGTTGTTATCTTTAGAATCAGTGGTGATTTTGTTTTCGTAACTACTAAGGATTAATTGATCCAGGGCATTGGAATTTATGAATTTCAAGAACTGTTGGGTAAAGGTGTTGGTACACGAGTAGTTTTCCCAGTTAATGGCAGGGTAGTTGAAATCACCCAGTATTAGTGTGTTTGATCTGAATATTTTCCAGTATGTTTAGAAAGGGGTAGTGAGAATCTTGGGGCATGGTGGGGATCTGTAACAAGCTACAATTTGGATTGCAGTCTTACCTAGTGTTAGTTGCACCTGGAGAATTTCAGACACATTGTGTTGGGCAACTAGCCTGGTGTTGTGAATATCCTTTGGTCCTGGTTTGGTGGCCGAAAAGTGTGGTAAGAGTTGTAGCCTGGTATTGCATGGGGTGCTCTCTGGAGCCTTGAACCAGGTCTCAGTTACTGCAGAGATATCGATGTTCTCCATCTTTAGGAGTGCCTCGAGAGAGTGCATTTTGAAATTTAGACTTCTAGTACTGAGCAGCATTACCTTCAGATTTTGCATGCGTGTACCTGTTATGGTGGTGGTTTTGTCCTTTGAACTTTGCCTGGGGAAGGCACTATGGGGGTGGCAATAGCCTTGGCCGGTGGCCTGAATTCCAGGGGTGATGGGTGCTGACCATCTCTGGCAAAGCATCGTGGTCTGTCGATCATTTTGTCCCAGGCAGACAGATACTGGATCCCCTTTGAATGACACCAGAAGCTTAGCCAATTGTTGAAGTCAGTCATTTTGTCCTTATAATGTGGTATCATTCTGGGCGAAGGCAGGATGCTACTCAGGGCTAGGGTCATATCTGCCTGGGCCACATGATCCGAGAGCTCTTACATGTCTCTTTTTATGTAGTCCAGGGAGGTACGTCTCAAGTCATTCATTCCAACATGGACAATGACAGAGTCATATTTGTACTTGTTGTGGAGTGACTTGAGTGCATGCGTTATGTGGCAGATCCTGGCACCCGACAGGCAGCTGACTGTAATTTTCTCCTTGTTCAGCCTGGTGAGTAGGACATCAGTGTGCCTGACTATGGAGTCACCTATGACTAAAGTGTTGGATACGTTGTCTTGCCTTAGGGCTGTTGTTGGGTGGCACACTGGTGTTGTGAGCTATGTGACACTTTGGTTATGATTGGTGTTTGCGTTTCAGCTTCAGAGGGCCTTGTTGCTTGGGCAGGTTAAAGTTAAGGGCCTCCTCATATGTGGGTTTATTGTTGCTATGTGGGGGTGTTGATGGTGTGGGTTTAGAAGGGCTATGTGTTGCTTGAGGTGTAGTGCGCGTGTTAACCTCCTCCTCTTGACTGTCTAGCACAATCTTGGGTGGAGAAAGCTTTGCTTCCATTTTGGCTATGTAAGTGCATCTCCCGCCGGTTGTAGTGTTGGGTGGTAGGAGGAGAGGGTTGTCTGTGTACATGAGTCAGTTGCTGCATTGCCCCAGTAAGCCCAGATTCACTAGGTGGACAGGAGAAATCACCGGATGCTGACCCTTGGACATGCCTGGTTTGGTGCTTTTTTTTGTAAAGTACAAGAGCTGTTTTCCCTTACCTTAGCAAGATACTTTGCAATTATAGGCTGTTTAGTGCCTACAATTAATTTCTCCTTATTAACAAGGAGAGTTGAGTGCTTGTATCAGTTTAAGATTTCCTAGTGCTTTCCAGCAGGTTTTAAAGCAAGTGCTAGTTACAGGGATGCTTAAAGGTAAGATAAAAAAATGGTTTATCCTAAATACTGCATTGTGCACTAGAGGAGTTAGATGTGAAAGTAGGTAACTTACATTTTACCTGTCTAAAAAGCTAAGTTTTAGTGGAGAGTCACTATTTTTAAAACAGCAGGATTGAAAGGGGGTGGTCACTTTTGTATTCTGGTACTATGGAATACAGTAGGATGGCCAATAAATTTAAATAGTTGAAGGGGAGTGATTTCACAAAATGATAATTTTGTACTTACTCACACAGGCCAGAAAAAACAGAGAGGAAATGAGATATATGGTCAAATTAACATAAGGGGAAGGCAACTGGAAATACAGTGGTGTTTAAGAACACTACAGTAACCAGGTGGGAAGAATTTCTGCCTGACTCACAAAAGACAGAGCTGTGGTCTCTTTTCAAGTTTCAATATGCAGTTAAAAGCAGAATACAAGTAAAACACAAGGTGAATAAAACAAATCAGAGTATTCAAAATAGGAAAAGGCAATAAAGTAAGACAACAAATAAAAAGCAAACTAACCTTTCCCTCACAGCAAAGTGTAGCAGAGTCTGGTTGAGCCTTTCTAGTAAACCCATTATCGAGTACAGTGCCTTCTTTGGCATGTACCTTGCCAATCATATGCAGCAATCAGAGAGACCACAGAGGTTCCTGACCAGGAAAATCCAGGGTCTCAAACACATATCCTATAGAGATAGGCTAAAAGCCCTGTCCCTCTACTCAGTCTCTTACAGACTGCTCAGAGGTGACCTGTGTCTGGCATACAAGGCTGTCTCAGACTTAGCCTTGATGGAGTTGCTGCCTATCTGTAAGTCAAACTCCACTCGCGCAACCCATACGCAAGGTCTCAACCTGGTTTGTGACATTAATAGAACTTGTTGACGGGATCGATTTGTGTCCCAAAGACTCCCCATCTGTGGAATAGACTTCCTCTCTATGTCAAGCAGAGTACCTCACTAGCCCTCTTTAAGAAGAACCTGGACGACTGGATGGGAAACAGAAAATATACCCCTCGGATCCCACCTGTGTCTCTGCTGGACAGGGAAAACAGGTGCTGACTTTGTGGGAACATGAGTGAAATTCTTGGCTAGACTTATAAGGGCCTTCGAGCCAATAGACCAGTATCATCCTATGAACCTATGAACCTATAGCTTTGGAGGATTGTATGAGGGATCTCAGCTTCTTACTGAGGCTGACCACGGAGTTCCTCCAATCATGGGATTTTACTCTTTTTTGCAACAGTTTCTTTCTTCTGTTGTAGAGTTTGTTTATGGGACCATCAGATTGGCTTCCTTTTTTTGGAGGATAGCATCTTGGTTCTGTTAGGGATTGCACAATCCATGCACGCGTGTAAGTGCCTATAAAGTGCATTTGTGTAGGATTCAGCAGTCGTACTTCTACTGTCCATCAGCATGGGTGTCGTGAAGTTTGTCACTTTTGTCTTAAGAAGCGTGAAGTTGGCTTTGGAGAATTTTTTTACTGTGGTTTCCCTAATGAGGGGTGGGATGTGGATGTCTAGGGAGATTTGTTTGTGGTCGGATCTGACCAATGAGGAATTGACCTCTGGTGTGGAACACCAGTTGCCCATGTTGGTAATCACCAGGTCTAGGATATTGCTGCCCCTAGTGGGGGTGTGGATAAGTTGATCCAAGGCATTGGAATTTATGAATTCCAGAAAACGTTGAGCACAAAAATTGGTACATGAGTAGTTTTCCCAGTTAATGGTGGGGTAGTTGAAATTGCCCATTATTAGGGTGTTAGGTTGTATCCTAATATTTTCCAGTGTATCAAGAAATGAGGAGTGGGAATCCTGGGGCATGGTGGGGGATCTGTAGCAAGCTACAATTTGGATTGCGGTCTTGCCCAGAGTTAGTTGCACTTGGATAATCTCAGATGCATTATGTTAAGCAACTAGCCTGGAGGTGTTGATATCCTTAATGAATATGGACACGCATCCGCCTTTAGTGCTTTGGTCCAGGATAGGTGGCCAAAAGGTGTGGTATGAATTGTAGCCTGGTAATGCAGGGGTGTTCTCTGGAGCCTTGAACCAGGTCTCTGTCACTGCACAGAAGTTGATGTTCTCCATTTTAAGGAGTGCCTCGAGTGAGTGCATTTTGAGGTTTAGATCTCTAAGGACAGTGTCTACTTTAAGGAGGGGTGTCATATATGTTTTATGTGTGCAAGACTTCCTTCTTCCCAAACTGAATGATGCAAGTCCTTTTAAGGGGTGCTTTAGACCATGATCCTGATACTATGAGTTTGTCCAAGTTATTTCCTCTTGAAGGACATGAGTGTCTACAGGGGAGTTGTTGTTGGCTCCAAGCTTGCAGTTGTCCATGAACTTGGTAAGTCAAAGGCCTTAATATTAGTTTTAATATCACAGAAATAAATGACAAACATAAGTGGTCTCTAAACAGAGCCAGGGGATACATCTTTGGTGGCAGGTCTCTCGGAGGCTAGCGAGACAGTAATTCTAATAGAGAGGTTTCTATCAGTAAGCCAGTTGGCATCCCAATGGGTTACATAGGTTATACTGAGTTTGATCAGTTTGCCAGTGATGCCAGAGTGGGGTATAGTACCAAAAGCATTAAATAAATCAAGGTAAGCTATGCGTGGACTTGCCTAAACTAGTGCGTCTGTGACTCTTTCAAATACGTCATCTAGGTTTAATATGCATTATCCAAAAGCCAAACTACTTAGGATCTGTCAGTTGTAGGTTCTGTAAGTCTCCTGCGTATATGATTTATGATAATATGTTCCATTAACCTGAAAATGGTGCTTGTAAGGCTGATAGGTCAATAGTTGCCAGGGTCTGTGGTGGAGTCTCCCTTCTAGAGTGGAAGCTCTACATTTGTTCTCCAGGCTTCTGTAACAAATTGAATGGAGAGGTTATGTTTGAACATTTAAGAAGGAGTTCTGATACAGGGTGTTTCTGAACAGTATACTGGTATATTGTCTGGCTCCATAGGCATGGGCATTTTGGTCCTGGAGAAAACTTTTAGCAAATGCTCAAATGTGATTTCTGGGGCTGAGTGGGTATGGACTGAGGGTCTACTTCAAATGAATGAAAACCCATATGAATGAATCTGACATTACTGAGACAACTGTGCTGAAACTACATAAAACCGAAAATTTTAAAGCCTGAATCTCATAAAAGTGAAAATAAGTTACTTACGTGTAAGATACTGTGATCTCTGAGTTTGTATATTTAATTTGCAGTGGGTGTGCCCCCTGTCAAAATAAAGGAAAAAAATACTTGCAGTCTTTTTTATATAATGGCTTTATTCCAATTAACGTTGACAAACACAATACGTTTTTGTCCACAGTTCAATAGACTTCATCAGATACATCATTCATCACATTGTAATTCCCATAAATACTTGCTGTTTAATTTCCCTACTAATCACATACATCTGTTCCTACCAATCACATACCTCTGTTGTCAACGTTAATTGGAATAAAGCCGTTTTTTTCTTGAATTTCCACTGGTTGCTCTCTAAGTGGTTGGTGCCTTATTTTTAATTATTTGGTTATTTGCTTCATTGGCACACCAGCCTCCTTTGTTGAGTCTTTTCTATATCACAACTTGCATGTTTCACCTGTTAATCACTGAGCCTACGTCCACTAATGCTTAGACTGGTCTACGTGGTATGTTACTAATACGTACTGCGGTGGTGGTGCTGCGGTAGCGTTGTCGCCTCACAGTTAGATGTTGCCCATTTGATTCTCAGTTAGAGCGTCTTCTGTGTGGCGACATGCGTAAATGGGCATTCCTTCATTGAAGGTTGTGTTAGGCCCGGCAAGCCAGTACGTAAAAATCTACTGTCAATCATTAGCGGACGGGAGTTCCAATGTGGCGACCCCTAACCGGGAAAAGCTGAAAGACACAAACAAACTGAGGTAACAGAACAAAGTGAAAGAAGCTAGAGTTCTTATGAATGCTGGCTGTTCTCCATCACTGAAGAGGAGAAAATTACTGCAGCATCACTTTCAGTTAAAATTTTTATTGGTTCACAGAAATTACTACATCTGTATAGAATTCATTACAGGTATAGCAACAGTTCTAAAAATGTAATATTATTCACTGATGTTTCTCTAAGTTTATAAAGAATTATGGGAAGTATCACTTCTGAGACATTGTGACTGCAGTTTATGGTGACATTTTAAAACATAAGCATACCAAAAGGTTTTTACTTTGTTTTTCAAAAGAAGATAGCTTGATGGAGTGGTCGAATACATCAGGGGAGCACTTTTCGATTATGTGAGATTCGGCATTTTACATTTTTGGTTTTATGCAGTTTCTGCACAGTCGTCTCGGTAATGTCGGATTCGTTCACATGGGTTTTTGTTCATCTGAAATAGACCCAGACTGAATACGTTACACTGGGAAATTGCGGCAACAGTGGAGGAAAGCTGGAGGTGATTTATCTGTTAGGATATTTGTTATGTCATCAATGTTTGAGTCAGTCATGCCATTACAGATAAAACTGCTGAAATACTATGTGTTATTTCCAAGTTTTTTACTTAATTAGAGAATACCTTACATTAACAATTTTTAGTTCATAATTAGCATTGGGGCGGCCACGGTGGTGCAGTGGTTAGCATTGCCGCCTCACAGCAAGAGGTTCTCCGGTTCGATCCTCGGCTTGGGTGCCTTCTGTGCGGAGTCTGCATGTCCTCCCTGTGGTCGCGTGGGTTTCCTCCGGGTGCTCCGGTTTCCTCCCCATCCCAAGACATGCTGCAGGTGGATTGGACACTCTAAATTGGCCCTAAGAAGAAGAAGAAGAAGAAGAAGTTCATAATTAGCATTGTAGGATTTGGTCTTACTCTTACTCCACACTTGTTCTTTATATCTGAGCTGTGAGTGTTTTCCATTTGTTATAAAGTTTATTCATGGTTGAGTTCTCCCAAAGAGGTCTGTTTCTAAACTTGGAGCTATTGTTGTGTCAAACAGGAACATAAGCATCTATGCAAAAGTTGAAATGAGAGTATAAACTTTGTGTATATATTATGGTACTTGCCATAGGGTCAGCAAGGGGTGGGGCACTGTTGAATCATCTCACATCAGTAGCAAGCACAAAGAAGCTGGCTTTGAAAAAGTCTCTATGGAAGGCTTAGTTAGATGGTGAC
The DNA here is from genome assembly GCF_019279795.1 of Protopterus annectens. NCBI lineage: Eukaryota > Metazoa > Chordata > Ceratodontiformes > Protopteridae > Protopterus > Protopterus annectens. The sequence continues at coordinate 823,565,790 of NC_056726.1, forward strand.
CTCTACTAGGACCATAAAGTGAATATTGCAGTGCAGTGATATGATTTGGCCAATTAGCACTTGACAGTGGACACAGAGCAGACAGGGGCTGTGATGGTGAGGATAAGATTAATTACTTTGGTGCCAATGATGGGGAAGGGTACTGTTTGGCTGAGTGGTCAAGGAAGTGCTGTGCATATTGTTGAAGTGTATGTATGCCAGTTAGTGCAGTAGTTAGATTCTCCAAGAATGATAGTCTTTGAGTCAGTTATGAGGGACTCTCCTTTATTTTATATGCTTCATGATTTGTGGGAGTCATATTTGGGGTTCTGCAGTTGGCCAGGAAGTGATATGAGATTTTGGTTTATATGAGATCTTGTTTACAGATACCAGGATATGAAGATGTACAAGGTCATTTTCTTATTTAGTTCGCTTAGAGGTGAAGGCATTTTTGAAAAAGATGGCTATACCACTGTGAGCGTGACCTCTATACACACTTAAAGGCCTAAATAAGTGGTAGGTGATAACACCTGGAAAGAAAGGAGTGCTATCATTACACTGGAACAGGTTTCAGTGACAACACAAATATCAATGTTTTCTACAGTCAGGAAGGCCTCAAGGGAAGACATTTTCTTATTTAGTCTCTTAACATTGAACAGAGCTGCATTATTTGGTAGAATGTGGATTTAATAGGTTGGTAAACTGAGTAGACTGGCATTGCCTAAAGAAGGCATTGTGGGAGAAAAGAATGTCTTAGCCAGTATATGAAAACCATGGCGAGGCAGGTTCTGGACATTCTGACAACAGTAACTGAGCTAATTACTAGTCAGTCATATTTTGCTTATATTATGGCATCATTCTTAGTAATAGTAGGATATTGTTTGAGACTAGTATCCTTCCAGTTTTAGAGGCATGCTCAGAGAACTCCATCTTGTCCCTCTTCAAATAGTCTGTGGGGGATACACTGCAAGTCATTTGCAGGCACAAGAACAATGACCTTATCTCAGTCATACTTGAATTGAAGGGAGTTGGTCACCATAGTGACATGGTGTAGTCTAGCACCTGAGAGGCAGCTGACTGTTACTCTGGCTTTTCTTAGTTTAACATATCCAAGTGTTTTGGCTCTCTAATACCATGATGGGAATGGATCTCATTCCTAAGTCAGGGTATGAATAGAGGTCATGAAATTAATATGGTTTCAGTTTTTGATGTTAGCCAAGAATGGTCTTCAAAGCACCCGCAATGTACCCAGAACTGCATCATACCTTCTTCAGAATGAAGGATGCATAACCTTGGTATGTACTGTTTTTATATATCATTTCATAATCATAAATCATTTCTTCTTGTTTTCTTGTCTACATTATTCATTGATTTTTGAGGTCCATCTGTCATGCCAAAGCTTTAAGTTAGAACAGGAAGATCAAATTGATTTCCAGCCTGGACTTTATTCCTAGATGTCAAAACAGGTCTCCACACTAGCTTTACTCTTCTAAGTATTCCTTCCTTACTAAGCATTGTTCTTATTTGTTCATTTTTTCATTGCTGACCTTTCATCTATTGACAAATATTTATATACTCACTCTTGCTCAAGTTCCTTTATATTGCATTCCTGTCCCAGGTTGATATTTTCTTGATGCTGCAGCTCTCCTTCTGTAAATATTGTTTTTGCACATTGATCAAGGCCAAATTACATTCTAGTATCATCTGATAAATGTTTAACTATTTGTATTTGCATTTTCAGATCCTAATCTGATGATTTATACAAATTTAAATCATCCACAAAAAATAAGATGAGATGTCTTTAATTTAGATTGGTTTCTAGAAGTTAAACTATAACCATAGCCTAATGTATTATGTAAAGAGCTTGCAGGATTAAGGACAAGACAAAACAGCAACAGTGACATAGAATCAACCTGGAATATCCCCTTTTGAATTTTTATGCTTGGGATAGTAATTTGCCCTCTGCCATGGCTTAGTTGCAAACTGATTTGCCATAGTTTCATAGTCAGTGCAATTAAGCACATTAATGTAGGGTGTATCTTGTACATGAGTAAGCATGCCTTTATTCATGAATGTGTGATGCTGACATCTTTCCATGCCATATTTAGATTCTCTCTCTTTTTATAAGTTTTCCATTATGGCTTTGTTTATCCAGATGACTTTCTTCTCTTATCTCTTTGTGCTATTGTTATGACTGATTTTTCCCTAGATGGCTATACACTCTGTTTGCATTAATTCCAGTATATAACTTATATATGGTTGGAAAGCACGTTATTGGTCTATAGTTTGTAGGATGGCTTGTAGGTTTATTCTTAAGGAGGTGTATCATTTTTCCTGTTGTTAACCAGACTGGTGTCTGTTCAGGATGTGCATACAGGTAGTTCTTGCTCATCACTAAATCTTTGTGTAAAAATGTTAATACCCTTAGACAGAAGTTACATAATGCATCTGGGCCTTGGGTTTTCCAATTAGGAGCTTTTCTTAATTTTGTCTGAGTTCTCTACCTGTTATTTCATCCTATTCCATATCCTCAAAATTAGAGCTCCTTACCATTTATTTTATTTCTCTCCACTTGGCATCTTATGTTCAACAAAGTCTTTATAAGCACTTCTCCAAAATGTGTCTATTGTTTGTTAGTGTTTCTATTCTTTTGCTTTGTTTCCCAATTCTCTACAAAATGTTTTCAGCCCTCCACGAACTGCTTATTTTGTACTTTTCCTTTGTATTTATCTGCATGCCTTTTATGTTTTTCTGCTCATGCTGATATTTTTATTCTAGTTTCTCAGCCTTGAGAACGGTACATTGGTGTGTCACACTATCAATTAACCTGTAATAAGTGCATTACCACACTTAGTGAACTGCTGTTGTAGCCTGTATGGCCTGGCCAAACCACTCTGGTAACTCCTGTCTGCTGTGGTGGAAAAAGGTATGTATGGAATGGAATGGGTGTTACCATGCTGTTGAGGTTTGGCTGCAGTACGCAAGTTTATAATGCCACACCTAGAAGGTCTTTATAGTTTTGGAAGTGATTGTTTAACACCAAAACAAATGATGGTTTTATGTTTGCTTTGAGATTTGTGGGTATAGTGTTATAAATGCTAACAACTAGTTTATGTTAGAGGTTTACCTCTGGTTGCAATAAGTATTTACACTTCTCACATGTGGACTCACTTTGTGGTTATAACAAATACTTGTGAACAAGAGTATGGAAAATTATATACGTACTGAGGGTGCCAAGTATTAGACGGTTGGCAACTGATGAGGCAGGGGCAGACTAAAAACCCATTGTTGACTGAGAATTACCTGGTGGCATATCGTTTATAATGATATGGAATTTTGGTGACCCTTGGTCTAACTAGAAGGGTGAGGGGTTGTATGCTATATAAAGGGACTGTAAAAACTGTATAAAACTTTAACAAATTATCAGTGAATGACTGAACAACCAGCATGGATGCAACAACACAGTTTTGTAAGAATCACAGTTAAGATTCTAAGATTGCATGAGATGTTTAATGCAATAGGCAAAGTGTTACAAGAAACAACCAGTAAGTATGGCTGCCAATACATAGTAGTTAAGGCAATAGCATCAGGTTTGAGTGCCACAGCATTAAATACAGTGCAGAAGTTTGTCTATGACTTAAACAGAGCATGCTGGAGTGACAGATAAGTCTCCCAGAGACTGCCTATCCTATGGAATAGGCTTCCCATCCATGTGAAGCTGAGTTTGTCTGTTAACCAGTTTAAGCGCAACCCAGACCAATGGAAGGGGAATAGGAAATGTACACTGGGCTTGGCACCCATATCTCTTATGGACAGAGGAAGCTTATAAATGCCTGGCCCTCAATGTCCTACTTGGATACAGGACATTTTCAGGAAAATGTGGCTAGGCTTAGAAAGAACCCCTGGGTCATTAGCCTATTAACAATCTATGAATCTGCGGAAAAGAAAAGTATGCAGCAAATTATGTGCCAAAGAGACATATAAATACAAAAGGCACTGAGGTATAATATGACCAGCTAGTTAAGAAGTGACACAGTAAATGCTGTCACTGCAAAGGTACAGTATAGCAGTCATTTGAGAAGTACACAACAAGGTACAACAATACAGCCATGCTAAATTCATTTTCAGTAATGGACAGATAGTGCCACAGTCTGCCAGCACATGGATCCAAGTGCAGCCAACAGGTGAGCACTACTGTATATTAGGGTCTATATTAAATATTTGAATGCTTAAATGTTCAAATATTTAAAAAAAAAAAAAAAAATTAAAACAACAAAAAAAGAAAAACTAAAGGATGTAAGAAGGGGGCAAGTCCCAGTGCACCCCCCATGTGGGGGGCTGCGACCCCCTCTCCCCACGCTAATTAAATATACCAACCCCAAGATCGCGCTACAGTGTAGGGAATGGGAAATTTTTCATTTCCGCACTGTAGCACACTGAAGTGCAATTTCGGAGTTGGTATATTTAAGTAGTGGGGGTGTGGGGGTGCAGGGGGCTTGCTCCCCTGTTTAAACACTTTACATTTTTTTTTTTTTTTAAATATTCGAACATTTAAGTGTTCGATCACTAAAGTTTGATCTTTAGTGATTTGAACGTTTAAGCGTTCAAATATTTAATATAGACCCTGTACATTAGCCCTAATGCAACAGCTTCCCCTGATAATCAGTAATATATATGCTATCCGGGGATTTCCAGAGGTCATTTTTTTTTACTGAACCTATTGATGTCTTTGAGGAGGGTATTTAATTAATGAGGAGGTGACTGGAACAGGTTATTTATGTTTCAGGATTGTTGTACTTTAAAAAGTAGGCACACCCTACCAACTTCTTCAAGGATGGTACAGAAGCTTATTATAGATTTGGGGTTGGCAGATGGATTATAGGTTCATAGGTAGGTACTAGGCTATCGGCCCAAGGGCCTACATAAGCCTAGCCAACAAGGTTCCCTGGCTTATGCCACCCAAGAAATTTATTTTCCTGTGCCCCTGTCGAGCAGAGACACAGAAGTGATCCCTAGGGTTTATTTCCTATTTCCCATCCACTCATCAAGATTTTTCATGAAGAGTGCTAATGCAGAACTTTGCTTGACATAGATGGGTAGCCTGTTCCAGAATATGGGAAGTCTCTGGGACAGGAATCTATCCCTCCAGCATGTCCTGTTTATTGTGGTGACAAGGTTTAGGTCCCTAGAGCATGTAGCTCAGAGGGATTGGGATTTCTTTAGGTGTAGCATGTCCAACAGCTCTGGGTTTGACATAGCTTTATATGTTAGGCAAAGATCACCTCGGAGTAGGCGATATGCTATGGAGTAAAGCTGGAGTTTTTTGAGGTGGCCAGTGTAGGGCATTTGTTTGAGGTGAGTAATCCTCTTTGTGAGGTACTTCTGTGGCCTTTCCAGCTGCTGCAGATGTCTTGTGAGGTACATTCCAAAAGGGGCATTGTACTCTATAATGGGTCTAATGAGTGTTGAGTAGAGGGGAAGAATGACCTCTTTTTTCCTGGATGAGAACCCTTTTATGATGAGGTGTACTACGTAGAAGGACTTCTGACTACTGTGGCGATGTGACTATCAAAGGAGAGATTACTGTCCACCTGGGTACCAAGGTCTCTTATAACATATTCGGTGTTAAGTAGATTGCTGCCTATGTGCTTGTTCACGAGTACGGAGTTTTTACCAAAGGGGATGACACTGCACTTTTTGGCATATGTCTCAGGGAGGACCTTCTGTAGGATGTCCACATCATTTGGGGACTTGACTCTGGCTCTTAGTTTGCAGTCATCTGCAAACTTCATTAACAGGAGGCCTTCTGTGTTAGCCTGTACTTCAGAGAAGTAGATACCAAACAGGAGAGGTCCCAGGACGGAACCCTGTGGTACTCCACTTGTCACTGTTTTGAGGTCAGATTTGGAGTCTGCAACTTTTACAGTGTGGGTTCTGTCAGTGAGCCAGTGGGCAACCCATCTTGTGACGTAGGGATTTATACCTAGTTTAGTGAGTTTAGCTATAATTCCAGAATGGGCGATGGTGTTGAAAGCCTTGGAGAGGTCAAGATAGGCTGTGTGAACCACCTTACCCTCATCTACGGCTTTGGTGACTGCCTCAAAGAAGTCGATCAGGTTCAGGAGGCATGATTTGCCTTTCACAAACCTGAACTGGGTGGGATCCAGAGTTTGGAGGTTACCAATGTCTTTGTTTGAGTTCCATGATGATACGTTCCATAGCCTTTCAGACCAGGCTCGTCAGGCTAATAGGTCGATAGTTTCCAGGATCAGTGGTGGCTCCCCCTTTGCGGAGTGGGATAACTGTCACCATTCAGTGGGCACAAAGCCTGATGCAAGACTATTATTGAACATGGTGCTTAAGTGGGGAGCCAGTTCATTCTGAAGTTCATGTAAAACGCAGCCTGGGATGTTGTCCAGTCCCATGGATGCTGTGTTTTTGGCTTTAGAGAGTGCAGCTTTTACCTGCGTAGTTGTGATTACAGGGACTCTGCATTCTTCCTGTATAGATATGGGCCCTTTAGGGGGTGAGAGGGGGGTAAAGTTAGCACTGAACCTATCTGCCAGGATGTTGGCAATATCAATTGGTTCTGTAATTTTTGTGACGTGCTGTAACTCAGAGCAGCTCTGGGTGTTGCCATTGAGATTCTTGACATAGCTATAGAATGCTTTGTGGTTGTCATTAGAATTAGTGGTGATTTTGTTTTCGTAGCTAGCTTTGGAGGGTCTTATAAGGGATCTCAGCTTCTTACTGAGGCTGGCCAGGGAGCTCCTCCACTCATGGGATTTTCCTCTCTTTTGCAACAGCTTCTTCCTTCTGTTGTACAGTTTGTTTATGGCAGGGGACCACCAGATTGGCTTCCTTTTCTTGGAGGATAGTGTCTTAGTTCTGTTTGGGATAGCAAGATCCATACACTCGTGTAAGTGCTTATAGAGTGCATTTGTGTAGGATTCAGCAGTTGTAATTGTATTGTCCATCTGCATGGGTGTCATGAAGTTCATCACTTCTGTCTTAAGAAGCATGAAGTTGGCTTTGGAGAAAATTTTTACCATGGTTTCCTTAATGGGGGGTGAGGGCGGGATGTGGATATCAAGGGTGATTAGCTTATAGTCGGATCGGACCAATGAGGATTTGACTTCAGGTGTGGAATACTGATCACTCATGTTGGTAATGACTAGGTCTAGAATACTGTTGCCCCTGGTGGAGGTGTGGATAAGTTGATCCAGGGCATTGGAGTTTATGAATTCCAGAAAGCGTTGAGCTAAGGAGTTGGTGTACAAGTAATTTTCCCAGTTAATGGTGGGGTAGTTGAAGTCGCCCATTATTAGGGTGTTTGGTTGAACTCTAATATTTTCCAGTACATCAAGAAAAGAGGAGTGGGAATCCTGGGGAATGGTGGGGGATCTGTAGCAAGCTACAATTTGAATTGCAGTTTTGCCCAGAGTTAGTTGCACTTGGATGACCTGGGATGCATTATGCTGAGCAACTAGCCTGGAGGTGTGGATATCCTTAATGAATATGGACACACCTCCGCCTTTGGTGTTTCGGTCCAGGTTACATGGCCAAAAAGTGTCGTATGAGTTATAGCCTGGTAGTGCAGGGGTGCTCTCTGGAGCCTTGAACCAGGTCTCAGTCACTGCACAGATATCGATGTTCTCCATTTTAAGAAGTGCCTCGAGTGAGTGCATTTTGAGATTTAGACTTCGAGCATTGAGTATCATTACCCTCAAATTTTGCTTGCCTTTTCCTGTTATGGTGGTGAATTTGTTATTTGAACCTTGTCTAAAAAAGGCACTATAGGGGCAGCAAGAGCCTTAACCAGTATCCGGAATCCCAGATGCGACAGGTGCAGGCCATCTGTGGCAAAGCATCGTGGTCTGTCGACCATGTCATCCCAAGCATACAGATACTGTATCCCCTTAGAATGACACCAGAAGCTTAGCCAATTGTTGAAGTCAATCATTTTATCCTTGTACTGCGGTATCATTCTGGGTGATGGCAGAAAGCTATTCAGGACTAGGGTCATACCTACCTGGGCTACAAGATCGGAGAGCTCTTCCATGTCTCTTTTCATGTAGTCCAGGGAGGTGTGTCTGAGGTCATTCACACCAACATGGACAATGACAGAGTCATATTTGTACTTGTTGTGGAGTGACCTGAGTGCGTGGGTTATGTGGCGGATCCTGGCACCCAACAGGCAGCTGACAGTAACCTTCTCTTTGTTTAGCCTGGTGAGTGGGACATCAGTGTGCCTGACTATAGAGTCACCTATGACTAGTGTGTTGGGTATGTTGTTTTGCATTATTGGCTGTGGTTGAGTGGCACACTGAGTCTGTGGACTATGTGTCATCTGGGTTGTATTGGGGGATGGAGGTTGCTTGCGTTTCTGCTTTGGAGGTCTCTGTTGCTTAGACAGATTATTATTGAGAGCCTCCGCAAATGTTTTTGTGTTACTATGTGTGGGTTTTGGTGGTGTAGATTTAGTAAGACTATGTGATGAGTGTGGTGTGGTGCAAATGTTTACCTTCTCCTCATGACTGTCAGGTTCGGTCTTGGTTGGAGAGAGCTTTACCTCCAGTTTGGCTAGATAAGTGCATCTCTCACAGGTTGTAGTATTGGGTGGTAGGAGAAGAGGGTGTCTGTGTATGAGGCAATTTCTACATTGCCTCAAGATGCCCAGATTCATCAGATAGACAGGAGAGAACACTGGGAGCTGACCCTTGGACATACCTGAATAAAAAACTATTTTCCTCTAGATAAGTGAGGAAAGTGAGTACGAGAGCAGTTTTTCTCTAAGCAAGTGAGAAAAGTAAGTACAACAACTGTTTTCCTCTAGGTAATGAGGAAGGTTGAGTGCTATAGTAATTAGTAGCTTATTTAGTGCTTACAAGTTCTGAACAAGTGCTGAGCACGAATAGGCAAATTTAAGTGCTAAAACTAAGAATCTGTATCTGCACTAGACGAGTTACAGGACAGAAACAAGTGCAAATGCAGGCTTTCAAATCAGAAAGTTGAGAGAGATGGAAGAGATTGCCCGAGCGGCCAGTAACTACAATTTCTGGGCCAGAATCACTCCTTTTTTATTTTAATAGCTAAAGAATGTACCCTTGAATTAATAGGATGCATACTATAAGGGGACATTTACATATGATTTTAATCATTTATAGACACCTATGCAATTGTTAGACCAAGTGGCATTAGTGTTTAGTATGGCTGTCAAAATTTAGACATTTTCTGTCACATGTAATGTTTCAGGCAGGATGCTAAAGTAAAAATGGTTCAGTCATTAGTTTCAAGAGAAGTGAAATTATATTAAAACTCTTTATGTTGCAGAGGAAACCCCTTTGCGGCTAACATGGGATCTGATTAAAGCAGTGATGATATGTTACTTGATGGACCTGGATTCCAGGCTGGTTAGAGAACAGGGCTGAAGTACAACTATCTACAGGGCCAGCTGCGGTGCATTTAGAGACTATATGCTCAGAGGTTCCAGGAGGTGTATCTTATGTACCATATAGATTAGTTTCACAGAGTGGCAAGGACCACTGAATGCCTGGCACAAAGGATCTATAAATAGATGGAAGTATGTGTGTTGCTACAATAAGAACACCTCCTCCACTAAAATAAATATGAATAGCAGGCAGCACATTTCCACTGATTCTACGCTGTTTCTATGTGTATTGGTTAAAATGGTGTCCCCTGTGTTGGAAGACATTCTACATTTGGATCAAAGTAATATTCATCCATGGAGATAAAATCAAAAAAGTGATCCTTTTGGTAGAAAAGGATATCCTTAGTAAAAAAACTCATCTGTGTATTGTTTTTTTCCCCTCTTTAATGTGCACTGGCATATGAGATTTTCCCAGTTACTGATACATTCCTTAGGTGCTATTGCCAGAGGTGAAGGGAAAAGTTAGTTGGATTTTTCCTAGAGGACTTCATTAGGCTTTTCTTTATCCCCCTTATTATGCGCTCTTTACCACGAGGTACTGGCCAAGTACATAAGAGCTGCACCCTTGGTAGAAGGAGTTGGAACTGGGATAGACGGCATGAACTGTCCATTTTCAAGAATGATAAAATAGCTTATTTAGTGTCCCATTCTGAAATGGTAGGACTGTTTTGGGCCTTACTGGAAGATTTTCATCATCTTTTGGATTGGCTGAATCAGGCAAAAATTCAAATGAAGGCACTCAGTTATGCTAATAAACAAGGAATTAAAAAAGAAACAGAAAACTTTCCAAAAGTCTAAATGGACCAAACAACCCCACCCCCACAAAAAAAACAAAAAAAACAAACAAAAACTAAACTAGAAAGCCTGTTGTGGAAAAATGTTCAAAAATATATTCCCTTTTATTTCTCACCTCAGATACTGGCATTAACATTTATCTTAGACTAATCCACTTAACTGGTTACAAATATTATTCCAAAGGTAACAGAGAAAAAGAAGTTTTTCATTACAGCTACCTGTGCTTTTTGATGAACACAAACCTTTCATCAGGAATTATATTCTTTAAACGGTGTTTAGTGTTAAAGTAGGGTTTGTGTTTTGCAGTTAAATTTATGTTCATTTTTGGGATATATTTATATGTGTTACTGCTTTTAAGATGTATTTTTTTTATCTCCTTTGTTAATTTTTAATGTTTTTATTGGCTAGTGCTTAAATGTAATTGCTATAGTATATGCTGAGTAGAAAGGGTTTTAGTTTGTACTTGTTTTTCCAGTTCAGACTGGAGCAATTAGACCTGGCTAAATGTTACTTCTAGTACAATGTGAGTGCTTACAGTCCTTGAATTCCGATATGGCTTCGCTAAGCCATCCGACAGCAGATCTTCTGAAAAAAACGTAAGGATAAAGACAGAGACAGACTGCACAGGTCCAAACCTACCGACGATGCTTCCATTAAGCTAGTCGTTAGTTCTCCGGTCCTCAGTGAGGCACTTTCACGGCCCCTGATGCCCACTTCTGTGGATTTGCAGGCTGCTACTGAGACCCTTTCAGAGTCCAGTATGCTGCAAAACTCTTCTTCAGCTAAGGATCCTGCAGTTGTCTCTTCCTTGGATGGGTCCAGAGCCGCTGTGCAGGTACCGGCTTCCGAGGAAGTACTTCACACTATCAATTCTCGACACAAACCAACGACTTCTTTCCTGTCTACCGTTCTTTTGAAAACTACTGAGTTTCTAAGGGCCAGGGTATGAACCACACTCAAGAAACCAACGATCCTATCTTAGGCACCTGCTTCATTGCCTCAGTCTTAAATGCTTAAAATGGTGGAAAACCTTATCATGCTGATCAGGGGAAGCCAGGCTACCCCTTCCAAAAGAAAAAGAGATCTGACCCCAGTAGTTTTGTCTGAACAGGAGTCTTTTGACTCTGATGCATCTGAATATGAAGACATGCAACCCTCTCTGCTTATGAGGATTCTGAGGCAGAGGACTCCATTCCTTCAGCCTCTTCCCCTGAGGACTTTTCCTTTGGGGAAACCTTCATACCTTAAGGGAGCATTTCCAATGGGAATGTCAGGACTACTCTGTCTAAAGAGACTCAGGGAATTCTTAAATCTTCCACAGCACAGAACCCTGGCCATTCCCCCAGTCCTGGATGTTGTGGAGGATGTTTGACTCCTGACATGCACCCAGAAAACCTGACAGGTATTACAGAGTCCCTGACTCACACAAATTTCTTTTTAAAAATCCTACTGCTGACCCTGAGGTAATTTCTCAAGGGCCTAAAGGAATTAAAGCAACCTCTGCTAAGAATCCCACTTCCTCAGATAGGGATTCCCGAGCACTAGACAGATGGGGTAAAAACGTATATACCTCTGCTACTCTTGCTATCAGAGCACTAAATTGCCAGTTCCATATGCTAAAATTTCAGCAACATACCATGGAACTCCTCCTTGTGCAGAATCTAAAGAGTTACAAAAGTTAATGCAGTCTGCAAGTCAAGTAACTAAACACACCTTGCACTGGGGTTTTGATGCCCTAGAAGCTTCTTTCAGGGCAGCAGTCACCGGTTCTGTTCTTAGAAGGCATGCATGGCTTAAGGAACAGCCCTTGCCAGACCATGTTAAATTAAAATTGTTGGATGCATCCTTGCACAAAGACAACTTATTTGGCACTAAGGCAGAGGAGGTCTTAAAAAAGATGGAAGAAAAAGCTAAATCTATGCAGACAGTTAAGTATTTCTTACAGATCCAGCCAGCCAGGTTCAGCAGGCATTGCCCCTCCAAGCACTGGTCCTTTCCTGCTCCCACCAGGTCAGTTCAGCCCAGACCCCATGGAAGCAGACCCCCCCCCCCCAGGCAGCAACCACAGGGAATGCAGAGATCAAAACAGTGGAATTCCTCCACTTCTAAAGCAGGGAGTTCTAAGCCACCCCCTCCTGGTAAGAACTTACAATGGCTCTCCTCCCCCATCCCTTCCTCAGCCCACCTTTACTTACCCCTAGGAGGAAAACTCTCCTTTCCCGCAAGCACCTGGGCCACCATTACCAATGACCACTGGGTCCTCAACATAGTGTCCCAGAGATACAAATTTTCTTTCAGCACTCTTCCAACTCCAAAAGGGTTCCCAGATCTACCCTCAACCAGTGGACAGAGGTGCAGAAGCAAGTCCTTTCCCTGCTCTCTACGAGGGCAATAGAGCATGTTCCTGCATAACAGAAAGGCCAAGGTTTCTACTCCAGACTTTTTCTGGTACCCAGAAAAGAGGGCACCTGGCTCCCCATCTTTGATCTATCTATTCTAAACACCTTCCTGGTGATACCAAAATTCAGAATGCTCACCCTCCAGCAACTGCTACCCATGCTCTCCAAGGATGCTTGGCTAGCCATCCTAGACCTAAAAGAGGCCTACCTCCACATTCCTATCAGGGAATCATGCAGGAAATATCTACGTTTCAGGGCAGGTTCTCTGCACTTTCAGTTTTCTGCACTTCCCGTTGGCTTATCTACTGCTCCCAGAGTTTTCACAAAATGTCTGGCTCTGGCCATTGCCTTCTGCAGACAAAGGAATATTTAAATTTACCCATACTTAGACGACTGTCTAATTCAGGCAGACAGTCAGGAAAAGCTGCTTAAGCACCTGGCCTTTGTAAAGTCCCTACTGACCTCCCTAGGGTACACAATCAGCAAAAAGAAATCCAAACAAGTACCCACCCAAAGGATTATATTCCTGGGAGCAAGCCTGGACACAGCATCCCAGATGGCATTCCTTACTCCAGACAAGCAAACTTACTTGACAGCCTACTTCTCTCAACTAGCCACCAGACACAAATTATCTGCAAGGAAAATCCTGCAAGATCTGGGGTTCATGGCATCTTGCATTCTACTCATTCCATATGCCAGACTGCATATGAGGAAACTTCAGTGGTACCTAAAAAGCCTTTGGTGTCAACACTCTCAAGACCTGGAAACTCTTATACCCATGATACCTTGCCTCAGAAAAGATTTTTTTTTGGTGGGCAGCAGCATGCTCCTACAACAAGGGACTGCCTTTCTCACCAACCCCCGCCACCCAGACCCTCACCATAGATGCATCAGACTATGCCTGGGGTGCACACCTGGACGGCTAGTGCATACAGGGCCAATGGAGCCCACAGCAAATCCATTTGCACATCAGTCAAAAAGAGATGCTAGCTGTCCAGCACGCATTGCCAGCTTTCAGGCTTCTTCTCTCTCCAGGGGCTCTCCTGATCAAAACAGACAACACCACTGTGATGTGGTATATCAACAAGCAGGGAGGGACTGACTCCTACCCTCTATGCAGGCTGGCCATGACCCTTTGGCACACAGCCTCTGCCATGCAACTCCACCTGTTAACACAATTTTTATCAGGTTCTCTAAACTCTCTGGCACACCACTTAAGCAGAAATCTTCTGGACCCACATGAGTGACTGCTAGACAAATGAACCCTCACCCTGATAACTCAGAAATGGGGCACCCCGAAGGTCGAAATCTTTGCCTCCCACACCAACCATCAGCTCAGCAAGTTCTGCACCAGGGAGCATCACTGTATGGCTTGGAAAGTGGATACTCTGTCCCTCCCCTGGGCCAATCTATCGGTCTATGCCTTTCCTCTACTACCTCTCATCTCCAGGGTATTGCTCAAAATAAGGGAGGAAAAACCAAGGACAATTCTTATTGCTTCAGACTGGCCTCGCCAGCACTGTCCCCACTGCCACCATGGCATCTCACTCAGACCCCAACCCTCCTGACCCAGAGGGAAGGAAAATTCACGCATTCCCAGCTACAGACCCTCAATTTGGCAGCTTGACTTATTCCCTAACCATTGATCAATCTGCCAACCTCAGTAAACAGGTCCTAGATGTTATAGGCGAGGGCAGATGCCTTAGCACTAGAAAGTCTTATGCTGACAAATGGAAAAGGTTCTGCACCTGGATTCAGGCTAAGGGAGCCGATACAGCACAGCCCTCCCTCCCTCTCATCCTGGATTACTTAGCTGACCTGCTACACAGTAGTCTCTCCTTTTTCCCTATTAAAATTCATGGCTCTGCTATCTCTGCTCATTTCCCCACTGAGCAGCCCCTTTTCTCACACCCTCTGATCAAACAATTCCTAAGAGGGACTAGTAACTTGAATCCACCCAGAAGAGCACCTACCCCAGCTTGGGACCTTAACCTTGTGTTGGAAAAGCTCACCCTGCCCCCCTTCGAACCAGCATCTTCAGCAGAGTTAAATTTTCTCTCCTGGAAGACAGCTTTCCTTCTGGCCATCATTTCAGCCAGAAGGTTATCTGAGCTACAAGCACTCATGGCTGTGGACCCCTTCATCATCTTCCATGCTGACAGGGTTTCCCTCAGGACTAACCCATCCTTCATGCCCCAAAGTGGTGTCCAGTATACCTCTCAACCAATCCATTCATTTACCCACCTTTTCCCTAACCCACAGAATAAGGGGGGAAGGATCCTGCACTCTCTAGATTTGCACAGACAGCTCAGATTCTATCTAGACAGGACTAAATCCTTCAGAAAGTCTGATCAATTGCTGGTTAGATTTGCAGCAGGGGCAGAGGGCAAAGCCATCTCCAAACAAGCAATTTCCAAATGGATAGCACACTGCATCAATTTCTGCTACAAGCAACATGGAAAGCCTCCCCCTAAGGGGGTCAGGACTAACTTCACAAGAGCAGCCCCCACCACTGCAGCTTTCCTCAGAGGAGTCCCCACCAGGGACATCCTGGAGGCTGCCACCTGGACATCTGTTCACACTTTCACCAAACATTACCACCTGCCTATCTTCTCCAAATCCAGGGCAGTTTGCCACAGTAGTCTTGCAGGGCATCCTAGCCAGCCCCTAGTCTTCTTGACTACCTCCACCCATTTCGTCAGATTTGGGAATCAACCCAAATGTGATGACTGTTACAGTGAAACATGAAGAACAGTACAGTCGTGTACACTTGCCATAAATGTAGATATTAGAGTGTATTCACTGTTGCAGTCCTGGTTTCCCTCCCTGCATTCCCCCTCTTCTTTCTTCTCTCTCCTTACAAGGGACTTTTTGGTATTTATTTTCTACTGGTGGGGTACTTCCACTAGAAACTGGCTCCCACTTGGGGGCTCCTGACAGTTAGGGCAAGAAAAATGGATGTAATGGTGTTGGCTACCTTACTTTATACTACTGATGACCTGACATCAATCCTGAAGTGACAGCAACCAATGCAGAAATACTAAGCCTCTGGTATTCGGTCTGGCCAAGGGCTATCCTAGCAGGGATAACCCAAATGTGATGACTGCAACAGTGAATACACTCGAACATCTACATTTATAGTAAGTGTACAAACTGCATTTTTCCGGTAGCTTGAGAGTTACTATTAAAAATAGGTGTGACTAATACTGTACCCTATACTATTTGTTTGGTTTGACTTGTTCTCAGGTTAGAGAGAGAGAATTTATTCCAATCTTCCTTTTTAAAACTCTAAAAGCATATGGGATGTTTCGGGGGGGGGGGGGCAGAAAGTGCAACACATGAAAATTGTGCTGTATTTCTTCGATTTTTTTTTTTTTTTGCTGGTTGCTTGAGAGTGCCAGTTACTTGAGTTCCAGTTAACCAAGAGTTTACTGTATTTTTCACTTAGAGTTGTCCATCAAAAGTCTTTGCCGCAAGTTACTGCACTTTGCCTTGGTTGCACCATTGCAAAAATACAATGTCTATTTTGTGAAAACAGCTCTTGTGACTCATTGAGAACTAATCTTCATGCCAAAGGACTTTATGTGCTTTTCTGCATTTAGAACTATGAGTCATATGAATACAAGCTTCTTCATTACATATACTTAACAAGGAAGACAATCATTATTTAATATTGCAGGTATGGAACATTGGAATTTAATTGCATTTTTTTCTTTAAATCGCTTTGGGGGTCAGAGATTGTGTTTCTATATGATAAACAGTCTGGTGTATGGAATGATAAAAAATTGTGGCACTCTAAAGTAAAACAAATGCTGAATGATTTTAAGGTTAGAGATAAAAACAAATATAAAAACAAAATGGTCTTATTGCTTGTAATTTTTCATAGAAAAAAATGCTTAATTTGCACATGGTTAGCTACTTAAGATGTCACTATTCTGTGTCACGTGTCACTTAATGTGAGACTAGGATGTCATCATCATTACAAAATTAAGGAATTACTGAATATCGAATTTGTGCATCGTGTGATGTCTTTTAACTCAAAAATTTCAAAGTTACTCAGATTGAACTCTCTCTTTGCACAGAAAGTTAATCATAGGTTCATAGGTTCATAGGGTCATACTAGGCTATCTGCCCTAGGGCATTTATAAGCCTAGCCAGAATGTGTTTGGCTTTCGCCACCCATTTTAAATTAATTTTGCTATGCCCTTTTTTGAGGTTAGTATACTGTGCCTCTGTCTAACAGTGACACAGAAGTGATACCCGGGGTAAACCTACAATCTCCCATCCACTCATCAAGATTCCTCTTGAAGAGAGTCAATGAGGGACTCTGCCTAACCTCGACTGGGATTTTATTCCAGAGTGAAGGGAGCCTCTGGGCTATGAATCTGTCCCTCCAGCATGTCCTATTTATTTCAGTGCTGAGGTTCAAGTCTCTCGAAATGTAGCTCGATGGGATTTGGATTTTCTGAGGTGCAGAATGTCCATTAATTCCGGGTTGGACATGGCTTTATACGTCAGGCACAGATCGCCTCTGAACAGGCGGTATGCCACTGAGTAGAGCTGGAGTTTCTTTAACCGGGCAGCATATGGCATCTGTTTGAGCCCTTTGATCCTCTTGGTGAGGTACTTTTGGGGTCTTTCCAGTTGCTGCAGGTGTCTGGTAAGGTACATCCCAAAGGGGCATTGTACTCAATTATGGGCCTGATGAGGGATGAGTAAAGAGGCACGATGACCTCCCTGATCTAGATGTGAATCCCTTCATGATTAGGTGGGCTATATAAAATGTTTTCCTAACCACTTTGGCCACATGGTTGTCAAATGAGAGATTGCTATCAACTTGGGTCCCCAGGTCCCTAATTACTTCTTCTGTATTTAATGGATTACCACCTATGTGGTAATTTGTGGGCACTTTGTTTTTGCCAAAGGGGATGACTATACACTTTTTGGCGTTTAGCTTGAGGCCATGGCTCTGGCACCAGTTGTCTGTTTCTATGAGGCCCTTTTGGAGGATGCTTGTGTCGGCTGGAGAGTCGATTATGGTGCCCAGTTTGCAGTCATCTGTGAACTTGGTCAGCCACAGTCCTTCCGTGTTGGCCTGTACCTCCGAGAAATATATACCGAACAACAGAGGTCCCAGGACTGAGCCTTGTGGGATGCCACTTGTAACTGGTTTGGAGTCTGACATGGCTCCAGCAATTCTAACCATGTGGGTTCTGTCCTTGAGCCAGTTTGCAACCCATCTAGTGACATAGGGGTTTATATTTAAGCTTGTGAGCTTATCTATAATGCCCAAGTGGGGTATTGTATCGAAGGCTTTTGCGAGGTCCAGGTAGGCTGTGTGGACCACCTTCCCCTCGTCAATGGCCTTGGTGACTGTTTCAAAGAAATTGACCAGGTTTAAGAGGCAGGATCTGCCCTTAACAAAGCCAAACTGGGTAGGAACCAGTGTCTGTAGGTCCCCAATATCTTTATTTATGAGGTCCATGATGATCCTTTCCATAGCTTTGCAGACCAAGCTAGTCAGGCTTATGGGGCGATAGTTTCCAGGATCCGTTGAGGCACCACCTTTGTGGAGAGGGACCACAGTTGCTGTACGCCACTCTTTGGGTACATATCCTGTAGTAAGGCTGAGAATGAACAGTAGTTTTATGTTTGGGTTTAGCTCTTCTTGGAGTTCATGTAGGATGCAGCCCGGGACACCGTCTGGTCCCATTGATGCTGTGTTTATTGCTTTGGAGAGAGCGGCTCTTACCTGAGCATCTGAGATGTCAGGGGGGCAGCACTCTGCTGGGATAGATATTTGCCCTTTTGGTGGGAGGGAGAAGTTTGCTGAACCTGTCAGCTAGGATGTTGGCAATGTCTGTGGGTTCGGTGTATTTTTTGTCATTTTGGACTAATTCTGAGCATATCTGGGAATTACCACCCAGGTTCCTAACATAACTAAATAAAGCCTTGTGATTATCCTTAGTGTCCTGTGCAATTTTTTTCTCGAAGCTGGCCTTAGACGATTTTATGAGTGCCCGTAGTTTTTTGCTAATACTGATCAGAGATGCCTTCCCTTTTTGGAATTTTGCTCTATCATTTAGTAGTTTCCTCCTTCTATTGTATAGTTTGTTTATGGCTGGGGTCCACCAGACAGGACGTCTGCCTTTGGAGGATTGGGTCTTGGTTTTATTTGGGATCGCATGATCCATGCATTCCTGAAGGTGTTCATAGAATGCGTTTATAAAGGATTCTGTGGTCTGGGCCGTATTTTCCACAGGCCCAGGGGCTTTGAAGGATTCCACCTGGGTTTTGAGGAGTGTGAAATTTGCTTTAGAGAAGTTTTTCATTGTGGTTTTCTGGGCAGGGGGTGGTGTCGGGATGTGAATAGGTCTGATCTTACCAGTGAGGGATACACTTCTGGTCTGGAGCATAGAGTCCCCATGCTGGTGATGATCAGGTCCAGTATGTTTTCCCCTCTTGTGGGAGTGGGAGTTGTTCCATAGCATTTGAGTTTATAAATTCTAGGAACCTTTGGGTTAGGGTGTTGGAGCTAGAGTAATGCTCCCAGTCTATGTTTGGGTAGTTGAAGTCGCCCAATATAATGTTGTTTGGAGAGACCTTCATATTTTCCAGTGTTCTCAGGAAGGCCAAATGGGGTTCCTGGGTTAGGGAGGGTGGTCTGTAGCAGGCTATAAACTGGAAGGCAGTTTTACCCACTGTTAGTTGCACATGGATAGTCTCTGATGCTTCGTGCTGTGCCACCAACCTGGAGGTGTGGGTATCTTTGATGAATATTGATACTCCCCCTCCTTTTGTGGGTCGGTCCAAGTTTTGGGGCCGAAAAGCATGGTATGAGGTATAACCTGGTAGTGCTGGTGTGCTCTCAGGAGCCTTGAACCAGGTTTCTGTTACTGCACAGATGTCGATGTTCTCCATGCTAAGGAGTGTTTCGAGTGCGTGCATCTTGAGGTTTAGACTTCTGGCATTGAGTAGCATTACTCTTAGTTTCTTATCCCTTGTGATACCTATGGAGGTGGGTTTGTCTTTTGAGCCTTGCCTAAAAAAGGCACTATGGGGGTAGCAAGAGCCTTTGCCAATATCCGAAAGCCCAGGGGTGACAGGTGCAAGCCGTCCCTAGTGAAGCATCATGGCTTGTCGAGCATGTCATCCCAGGCTGACAGGCATTGGATCAACTTTGAAAGACACCAATACTTAAGCCAATTGTTGAAATTGATCATCTTGTCTTCATATTGTGGCATCATTCTTGGTGAGGGTAAGATGCTACTCAAGGTCAGGGTCATACCAGCCTGGGCCACATGCTCAGAGAGCTTCTCTATGTCTCTTTTCATGTAGTCCAGGGAGGTACGTCTCAGGTCATTCACACCAGTTTGGACAATGACTGAGTCATATTTGTACTTGCCTTGGAGTCACCTGAGTGCTTGTGTTATGTGACGGGTCCTAGCGCCCAACAGGCAGCTCACCATGACCTTCTCCTTGTTCAGCCTGGTGAGCGGGATGTCAGTGTGCCTGATGATAGAGTCACCTATTACAAGTGTATCAGGTGTGTTGTTTAGCCTTAAGGGCTGTGACTGTTCAGCACACTGGCTTTGTGAGCTATGTGTTGCACGTGTTTTGTTTTGGGGTAGCGGTTGCTTGGGTGTCTGCTTTGGAGGTCTCTGCTGCTTAGGCAGATTTTTATTTAGAGCCTCCGAGTATGTTTTTGTGTGTTTATGTGTTTGGTTTGCTGTCGTGGTAGGTCTATGTGAGACTGGAATTGTACTGAGTGTGGTTTCCTTCTCCTCCTGACTGGTTATACCAGTACTGAGTTGAGAGAGGTTAGCCTCCAGTTTGGCTATATGGATGCATCTCTCACATGTGTTGGAATTTGTTGGGAAGAGGAGAGGGTTGTCTGTGTACATGAGGCAGTTGTAACATTGCCTCAAGATTCCCAGATTCACCAGCTGGACTGGAGAGAAGATTGACAACTGACCTTTGGACATGCTAGAATAGTATTGGGAATTCCTTTATAATTGAAAAAAAAGGGCCAATGGGGAACAAGGTACTCAAGAGGACTTTGTGCACAGTTATTATTTAACAATGATGTTCACCCTCTCTGGGCATGGTAAGCTTTCACAAAGCTACACAGCTTACACTAATAAAGCTGGTTTGCCCAGCAAGACAAGAGAGCATATTTCTCTGCCTAATAAGAAAGTATTTACAAATTTCTTATGATAGAGATTCTCAAACTGAACTGCCAAGACAGCAGTGAGATAGGAAACTATTTGTTAATTGGCAACTGAACTACTTCATTGCAGACCCCTGTGGGCCATGACATTAATCAAAAAAACATGAAAATGTGTGTATTTGTGTACATGTGTGCATATCTATAACATTAATATCTATTGCAGTCTAGCTATTGTACAGACATACCTATATCTATATCTATATCTATATCTATATCTATATCTATATCTATCTGCACAAAATATCTGAATCTATCTGCCCATAGACAAAGGCATGTTCCATAACAGCTGAGAGGCCGGAAACAGGTGGGGGTGGGGTACACTTGACAGTAGGGATGATAGTGCCCGAGGAGCTTTTGGCATCCCTGAAGGAGAACACCGGTGTTAGGATTATCCCTGGGGAAGTGAACACTGACATCAGGATAGACCCACCTCATGTGCCTCAATGGCTGGTACACCATGCCACTATCTCTTACACTAGGACTGCAGACAGACACTATAGGTGGGCCACAACTGTGGTCTGTGTACTGTTTTAGGGACATCAGGTACCCAGCCATGTCAGGATGGAAGCAGAGGTAGATTAAGATTGGATGGTACATCCGGCATAGACACCTTTAGCTTGTATGCTAAAAGGACATGGGTTTGGCACATGTACCATTTCTCACTCCTGTGTATATTTTATTGTGCATTCACATGACAGAGCACTGCTACAGTGGCACCAGTAAAGCTCGGACACACTTTCAGGCTGATGTTTGCACCTTTACTGTGGCTGAAGATGATGGTGATAGTGTATCCATTCCTGTGTCACAATACCACAACACAGTGGCACTGTCTATCTGCATCCTGACTGGATATCTGCCCACAACAGAGGTTGAAAGTGTGAGATCACCTACATAAGAATGTGAAGCTGTACAGTGCGACCACTTACTATCCCCAATGCAGGATGACTCAAGCCACCGGCTATGCTCATGCCGCTGCAGTAGCTGATGAGCACAGTGCATCTGGAGTGAGTAAACACACTATTTCACAGCCTCATAGGGTTGCCTGATGTTGACACAGATCACAGTTGATCCCTGACATAAAGGCAGTGCTTTGCATCAATCAGCAGATGTGCCACAGTTTTATCAAGACACAACCTGCTGCAATCTAGTCCATCAAGAACCTCATTACGGAGTTGTATGGCATCAAAGAGGACATGGAAGATGCACTGTAATGGTTAGTTTCTTTAGGTTTTTGGGGGCACCAGATCCACATCATAGTCA
This sequence comes from Protopterus annectens, assembly GCF_019279795.1. Classification (NCBI taxonomy): domain Eukaryota; kingdom Metazoa; phylum Chordata; order Ceratodontiformes; family Protopteridae; genus Protopterus; species Protopterus annectens. The sequence continues at coordinate 823,587,904 of NC_056726.1, forward strand.
GGGTAATGTATCGGACCACCCCTCAGCCATTCCAGTGTCTCATTACTTGTCTATTTCTTCTCATTTACCATAAACACTGTTCAAACCTGTCAGTGTGCATACTTTACTTCTACAATGATTACAGGTATTTGGATTTAATTAAAAACTTTTATTTCAAATTTTATAGCACAAACACTAATAGATATTTCAAAGCACAATAACGTTCCCCCAGAAGAGCAGCGTTCCTGTATGTAACCCAAATAACAAAGTCCAAATAACCATAAACAGGAACAAAACAGCTGCACATACGAAAATGAAATAAAACGTTGTAAAAACACATCCAAGTCACACCGATAAAACTGAACGTTCTTTATTCGACACAGTTAGCGCTTTCACCAGATTGGCTTCATCAGACTGTATCAAGGTACCAAATCACAGCCTTTATATAACACCATCAATTAAAATTACACAGTCAATTAGTAGCATTTCAATTATCATGCTCATATATTCTTAAAACCATATTGCACATACACATTAAAACTAAACATAAAAACGTTAAATGAATACTCAACAATACTTAGCTTCACCATAATACGTCCTATTACACATTTATTTATTATATATTTATTTATATATTAACTAAGTTTTTTCCTTTTCTAACCCTCCTCCTCTTTAAAATAGCTTGTAAACTGACTTTATCATTCAAACCAGGTGGATAATCTGCTCTACAGCGTATTATCCACCTTAGCTCAACCTCTAGAGTGTAATTCTCCAGGTCTCCCCCTCTCAAACTACTATTAATAGTTTGTATGACACAAAAATAAAATCTGTGTGATGGTCCTGCCATCTTATAATGTTTGGCTAATGCATTATGTTCCTGACCTGCCCGCATTTGGTAAACATGTTCTCTTATCCGCTCCCTTAACTGCCTATTCGTTTTTCCTATATAAAACGCAGGGCATGAAATACACTGGGCAAGATAAATCACATTCATGCTCCTGCAAGTGGTACCTGTCAGAAAAGAAAACTCTTTACCAGTAATAGGTTGTTTAAAAGAATCAGTAGTGTTAATATAACTGCATTGATTGCAATGTTGGCAAGGGGCGGTATTGGTGGACTGTACAACATGTTCCATCACTGAGCCATGACAAAGTAATCTCTTCAAGTTTTTCTTATTTTTATATTTAAACCTAGGCTTCTCCCCTACTATATTCCTAATTTCCTCATCTACTCCAAGTACTCCCCAGTGCTTCTCTATAATTTTTCTGATGTTATAAACGTCACTGGTGAAATAAATAGGTATACCCAGAGGAATTTGTCTACTCCCACCAAATGTCATTCCTCTCATATCTTGATCCATCACATCACCCTTTTTTGAGAAATAGGGACGAGCCTTCGTCTCTCTAAGCATATTAGTGGTAGTGATCGCTTTCTCTATCTCAACCTCATTATAAGACCTTTCCAATAACCTTGTACTCAACCCTGTCAACTCATTCCTGAACCCATCATCTGTCAGGTTCAACCTAGACGCCCTCATAGTTTGACTCTTTACCACGTTGTCGAAAACATGTCTAGGATGCATGCTGCTCCTATGCAGGAGCGTATTCCTATAGCACGCTTTCCTATGAACAGAAGTGTTCACCATCCCATTTGGCAATCTCATAACATCCACATCTAAGAAGGGAACATATTCCCTCGAATAATTAATAGTAAACTTCAAAAAATCAGCTGAATTATTCATAAAGGTTTCAAATTCTCGCAATTGGATTTCATTCCCCCTCCAAACCAAAAAGAGGTCATCCACAAACCTCTTATAGAATTGAACATATTGTTCAAATAGAGCACAAGGGAACAATGCTTCTTTCTCCCAATCCGCCATAACAATGTTGGCGTAGCTATTGGCACAACTTGTGCCCATAGCTACGCCATCATTCTGTATATATGTTTCATCACCAAAGATGAAGACGTTATTCTCCAGGATGGTTTCCAAGAAAAGGGCTATCAATTCAACCAACTTCACGTCTAAGGAAGTATACTTCTTTAAGTAATTCTGTACACTAGCAACACCCCTCTCATTAGGTATAACTGTAAACAAGCTTGTTACATCAAATGTGACCAGAAAATACTCATCCTTCTCATTCAAAGGGGCAATATATTCATAAAAATCCAGTAAAAATTGCTTGCTATCTTTCAATATACATGGATTAGCTTCTACCACTGGTCTCAAGTGGTATTCAACAAACAATGAAAAAGGTTCGGTCAACCAACCTTGACCCGAGACTATTGGTCTCATCGGGGGGTTCTCTAGGCTCTTATGTACTTTTGGGAGACCTTTCAATATAGGTATTAACGGGTTCTCAACCTTAAGATACTTGAACAAGCTCTTATCTATTATATTGCTTTTATATAAATCATCGATCATATCATAAACTCGAAACACTTTCATCATCACTTCATCCATCTTTAGTTTACTATAGAAGCTGCCATCGTGCAACATAATGCACATACTGTTGTAATATTGTTTATAATCCATCACAACGATTGGCCCTCCCTTATCTGCAGGGGTAATTATGATAGAACGATCATTCTTCAATTCATACATCGCTTGTCTCTGTGCTGATGTTAAATTATTTCTCCTACTGTTCTTCTTCATACTCCCATTATTATACTGTAGGTGGAAATCGTTTTCAACTAACCTTGAAAATGTCTCTAATACAGGGTGTAGGATCGGAACATATGTACTAACTGGTTTAAAAGCATCCTTAGCATTCTGTTCTTCCAAGCTCCCAAAATCTAATTTCAATTGTATGTTCCGTATAAACATCTTAACATCTATAATAGAATCAGTTATATCACTTAATTGACTCGGTATAAAAGTTAACCCTTTACAAAGCACTTGTTCTTCATAAACACTTAAATCCCTATGGGATAAATTAATTACTATTGATTTCCCTTCTTCCGCCATATTTTTTTCAATGTGGGACCCTTCTGGTCTACGTCTAGTGTTTTCCGTTTCTGTCGACCCCTGCTCATGGATCGAGTATTCCTCGACCAAGTGAACACCTGACCACATTTAAAGTCTAAAAGGTCCCTCTCAATTTTGCTCTTCTTTTGATCAAGTAGTCGTTTTTCATATAAACAGACATTGTCCATGAGTCTATCCATGCCCAGCACAGCTTTCGAAGTGGAATACTTTAAAGTGATAGACTCATGAATACTGATGGTGAAACCAATAATAGAAATATTAATAAAGACTTGAAAGTAAATGTTAATAGAGTTATGACAGATGACAATGTGTTGGTTAGTGATGTTGATGTGTTGACGGAGGGTTGTGAACCCCCAACTGCAGTTAATGATGGCACAAATAGTAGGAATTTATATCCAGTAGTGATAAATAGTAAACAGAATAATGTCAGTAGCAAGCACAATAGTATGGGTGATACAAAAGTGAATCACATGACTGACGTTGTACATGTTGAAAATATGAGCGAACCAGTGGTTAGGAAAAAGAGCCTTGCTATGGGTCTTAATAAGGAAGCAGTAGGGAATTACATCACACGTGATACCCCTTTCCCGATACAATCTCCCCGATTCAAAGGGAGAACTCGATCCATGAGCAGGGGTCGACAGAAACGGAAAACACTAGACGTAGACCAGGAGGGTCCCACATTGAAGAAAATATGGCAGAAGAAGGGAAATCAATAGTAATTAATTTATCCCATAGGGATTTAAGTGTTTATGAAGAACAAGTGCTTTGTAAAGGGTTAACTTTTATACCGAGTCAATTAAGTGCTATAACTGATTCTGTTATAGATGTTAAGATGTTTATACGGAACATACAATTGAAATTAGATTTTGGGAGCTTGGAAGAACAGAATGCTAAGGATGCTTTTAAACCAGTTAGTACATATGTTCCGATCCTACACCCTGTATTAGAGACATTTTCAAGGTTAGTTGAAAACGATTTCCACCTACAGTATAATAATGGGAGTATGAAGAAGAACAGTAGGAGAAATAATTTAACATCAGCACAGAGACAAGCGATGCATGAATTGAAGAATGATTGTTCTATCATAATTACCCCTGCAGATAAGGGAGGGCCAATTGTTGTGATGGATTTTGAACAATATTATAGCAGTATGTGCATTATGTTACACGATGGCAGCTTTTATAGTAAATTAAAGTTGGATGAAGTGATGATAAAAGTGTTTCGAGTTTATGATATGCTTGATGATCTGTATAAAAGCAATATAATAGATAAGAACTTGTTAAGTATCTTAAGGTTGAGAATCCACTAATACCTATATTGAAAGGTCTCCCAAAAGTACATAAAAGCTTAGAGAACCCCCCCCGATGAGACCGATAGTCTCGGGTCAAGGTTGGTTGACCGAACCTTTCTCATTGTTTGTTGAATACCACTTGAGACCAGTGGTAGAAGCTAATCCATGTATATTGACTAATACAATTTTTACTGGATTGTTATGAATATATTGCCCCTTTGAATGAGAAGGATGAGTATTTTCTGGTCACATTTGATGTAACAAGCTTGTTTACAGTTATACCTAATGAGAAGTTGGTTGAATTGATAGCCCTTTTCTTGGAAACCATCCTGGAGAATAACATCTTCATCTTTGGTGATGATATTTGAACAATATGTTCAATTCTATAAGAGGTTTGTGGATGACCTTTTATGGTTTGGAGGGAATGTTCTGAAATGGGCAGTTTTGAAACCATTATGAATAATTTCAGCTTTTTTGAAGTTTAACATTTGTTTACTGGGAATATGTCTGACTTGGCACAAAGTGGATGTTCAGTGGAGATTGCCAAATGGGATGGTGAAAACCTCTGTTCAAATGACATGTTTTACAATACTGGTAAAGAGTCAAACTGGAGTACCTAGAGAAAACCCACACATGATGGGTTCAGGAAGGACATGAAGACTCCACACAGAAGGCACTCCAGCTGAAAATATAACCATGAGAAAAACTTGCTGTGAACTTTGTCATGGCTCAGTGATGGAACATGTTGTACAGTCCACAATACCGTCCCTTGCCAACATTGCAATCAATGCAGTTATATTAACACTACTGATTCTTTTAAACAACCTATTACTGGTAAAGAGTTTTCTTTTCTGACAGGTACCACTTGGGAGTGTATTTATGCCCCATGCTTTATATAGGAAAAACGAATAGGCAGTTAAGGAAGCGGATAAGAGAACATGTTTACCAAATGCGGACAGGTCAGGAACATAATGCGTTAGCCAAACATTATAAGATAGCAGGACCATCACACAGATTTTCTTTTTGTGTCATACAAACCATTAACAGTAGCTTGAGAGGGGGAGACCTGGAGAATTATACTCTTGAGGTTGAGCTAAGGTGAATAATACGTTGTAGAGCAGATTATCCACCTGGTTTGAATGATAAAGTCAGTTTACAAGCTATTTTAAAGAGGAGGAGGGTTAGAAAAGGAAAAAACTTAGTTAATATATAAATAAATATATAATAAATAAATGTGTAATAGGACGTATTATGTTGAAGCTAAGTATTGTTGAGTATTGTTGAGTATTCATTTAACGTTTTTGTTTAGTTTTAATGTGTATGTGCAATATGGTTTTAAGAATATATGAGCATGATAATTGAAATGCTACTAATTGACTGTGTAATTTTAATTGATGGTGTTATATAAAGGCTGTGATTTGGTACCTTGATACAGTCTGATGAAGCCAATCTGGTGAAAGCGCTAACTGTGTTGAATAAAGAACGTTCAGTTTTATCGGTGTGACTTGGATGTGTTTTTACAACGTTTTATTTCATTTTCGTATGTGCAGCCATTTTGTTCCTGTTTATGGTTATTTGGACTAATAGATATTTGCTAAACAAAACAATAAAGTCTCACAATGAAAACAGACTTAGCATTAACAGTAAACTCCTCTGCCCTTGAAACCCAGTTTCAAAGAAAATGCATCTTGCCTTTGTGCTGTTTTCAAACTATAGGTCCTTGCACACATTTTTGGGCCATGCATACATGTTTGTGTTCTTTGATTCATCTTCCTTATTGGACAGTGCAGTGGTGCAGCGGTAGCATTGCCACTTCACAGCAAGAGGTTCTCTGGTTCGATTTTCAGCTGGAGTGCCTTCTGTGTGGAGTCTTCATGTCCTTCCTGCGTTTGTGTGGGTTTTCTCTGGGTACTCCAGTTTCCTCCAGTATTGTAAAGACATGCATTTAGAGGTTTTCTCCCTGGATCTCCACTGAAAATTGGCTTTGTGCCAAGTCAGACTTTCCCAGTAAACAAATGTTAAAATAAAAAATGAAATTATATTCAAATAATGGCAAAACTGCCCATTTCAGAACATTTTAACCATAAAAGGTCACTCAAACATCTGTCATTACAATCCACCAGTGTTAGTCAATATGCACAATCTCTGCAGAAGTAAAAGTCATCCTGAGACTGCTCTTGTTTGGCATCTACTTCTCTGAAGTACAGGCCAACACTAAGGGACTCTGGCTAACAAAGTTCTCAGATGACTGCAAACTGGGAGCCATTATTGAATCCTCAAATGATGTGGATACTCTACAAAAGGGCCTTACAGAAACAGATGCTTGGTGCCAGAGCCATGGGCTCAAGCTCAATGCCAAGAAATGTATAGTTATCCCCTTTGGGAAAAAACATGCACCTGTGAATTACCATATAGGTGGCAGTACACTAAACACCGAAAGTGTGATAAGAGACTTTGGGACACAGGTGGACAGTGGTCTCACCTTCAATAACCACATCACCACAACAGTCAGGAAATCCTTCTATGTGGCACACCTCATCACTAAGGGCTTTTCATCCAGAAAAAAGGAGGTCATTGTCCCACTGTACTCATCCCTCATTAGACCCATTATAGAATACAATGCCCCATTTGGTATGTACCTCTCAAGACATCTGCAACAACTGGAAAGGCCGCAGAAATACCTCACTAAAAGAATCACAGGCCTAAAGCAGATGCCCTACGCTGACCACCTTAAAAAACTCCAGCTATACTCTGTTGCATATCATCTACTCAGAGGCGATCTCTGCTTAACATACAAGGCCATGTCAAACCCAGAGCTGTTAGACATGCTACACTTAAAGAAATCCCAATCCCTCAGAGCCACACTCTCCAGGGATCTAAACCTTGTCATCACAATAAACAAAACATGCTGGAGGGATAGGTTTCTGACCCAGAGACTCACCAGACTCTGGAATAGATTGCCCATACATGTCAAGCAGAGTGCCTCTTTGGCCCTCTTCAAAAGGAACCTTGACAATTGGATGGGAGAAAGGAAATTCACCCCGGGGATCACGTCAGTTGCCCTGCTAGACAGGGGTCCAGGGAAGTAAATAGTGTGGGAAGAAATAGCCAGGGAAGTGTTATGGCTAGGCTTGTATAGGCCCTAGGGCTGATAGCCTAGTACCAACCTATGAACCTATGCACATTAAAGAGATCTGTAACTAATGAAGATGTTGCTACTAGCAAACAACTTCATATTTCATTGTTTCATCTAGAACTTCAGCGCCTGATGCCCTTGAAGAATAAATTTCCTATGTTACATTAAGAAAATTGTAAGCTAGTAATGTTGCAGTAGGGAATGGATGGCAAACCGACAAAGGTTCATAGTTACAAGGCATCTCATCCAAAGGAGGACACACTCAGGACTGCAGTACCCCCTCCCCCAAAGTACAACACAGCATCAGCAATCCATCTACATGGTGTGGGAGTAGAACCCACAGCCTCCTGCATCAAAAATGAGTATGCTACCTGTTGTACTACTAACTCTGCTTTCAAATTGTATAGTAAAAACATTGACATTGACCCAGTAGTATGGTAGTTGTTGTAGAAGATTCATGCTCCTCTTTTTTGTAACCAAGGTACAAGATTTGAGCCTGATAAATTAACCTGCATTATCCCTAACACAGTTGTAGGGCAACAAATAAGCACAGTAGCCATAGGTCTCTGTCACATAGTGTAACCCTGACACATCACAGGTAGCTGTCACCTTGACACCTATCTCAGAGTTCTGTTGTGTTGTGACATGACATGACATGACAGATCAGACTTTTCCCTTAGTAGCCTAGTGTGCACAATGATGACTGTGTCCTCACCCCCCCCTCTCTCCTGTGTGGACCCCTGAACAGGAATTTCTTGCTTTACTTGCAGAGCCATGCACCGTGCTTCTCACTGTCAGTGAGGTGATTGTATAACTGTGGGCTATTGCTGGTCCACAACAATGATGTGGGACAATAGTGTTGATGTACCTTCCCTGCTGTGCGAGACCTGACCATTACAAAATCTTAGGGCTGAACAACCTATCTCCTCTCCACCATATTATGTTGCATGGAATGTGGTAAGAACATCCTGTGTGTTGTAACAGGGCCATAATGGAGATACCTCCAAACAAGTTCTGGGAGTGAAAGTGACTTTGAGTAGGCCATACATATACTCTATAATGTTGCAGGTTTTGTGCATGTGTGTTTTTTTTATGCTTGAGCTTGGCAAAACTCTGTGGGATGAAGATGGGTATTATAAGCCAGCAATCCAACATCATTTGTAACAGTGCATGGATGTGTGTGTGTGTGTGTGTGTGTGTGTGTGTGTGTGTGTGTGTGTGTGTGTGTGTGTGTGTGTGTGTGTGTGTATTGGAGAGGATTACTATGTTTGAAAATACTATAAATATAGCTAGATACCCTAACATTAGTCATGGCACCTATACTTACCAACTAGATGAAACTGTCGAATTTAAGTATACAGAAAGCTGTGACATAGTTGGTGTGTGTGTCAGATATGTGAATCATGCAAACTGCCTGGGAGCTGTGTGGATACATTGGTTGTGATCCCACCTGTATCATACATAGTTCTCAGAAAGTAGCCCTTCCCGTTCACAAATCGTTGTGTCCTGGGGCCTGGTGAGACATTTTTGACTGCACTGGACAAGACAGTACCTCAGGGAGATGGACAACATCAAAGACTGTCAACATAATATTAGCTCTTTCCTGTAATATGCTAGGAAACCATCTATACTCCTCCAAATGTAGAATGATTACACAGAGGGACTTGTTGAGTATTCTGGAAGTGGAATCATGTAAAATACCCAGTGCATCCCCAGCAGCTCACTGAAAGGTCCTTGTAGCTCATATGGAAGGAGCTATATTGATCTTGATGGATATAGATATAGATAGATACAGATATAGGTAAGCTAATTCATTCCAGTATATTCTGTGTTTAAATCACATGCCAACCAAGATCCATATAATATTACAATCAGTGATTTAAAGTGATCAAAACTCCCTTGATTGGTAAAATTGTGGTAAGTCACCCAGTGATTCTAAGGTTTATGTTAGTGTTAGGTGCTACCTGCACAAACTGTCAAAAAACAGTCTCATAAAGGATTAGTGTATGTTAATGCACAAGGGCTGCTGTTGGAATTTGCAGTAATTAAATTTTTGGTGTGCTTTGTCCTCCCTTTATAATCTACCACAGAAGGCTGATCAGCTTTCTCTGTGTATAACTATAAACAACGACTTTGTTCACCTGGCATACATTTTAATATCAACAGGATGTCATTTTACTAACTTTTAAAATTTTCATGTCATTATTCAGTCATTTGTATATAATTTCAATTGCACATTAGGAATGCCTGCACTTTAACACAACATAGGAATATGAATCTGTAAGTACCCACAGAAGTCTGTGTGCGGCCGATTCCCATATGACTATGCACTATAAACAGCACAATGTGTCTGTAAATCCTGGCCCACGTTTTTTGGATGTGAGATGAAGCCGAAAACTTCAGCAAAGCCAGAGGTGCCAGATGATACTGAAGGCTGGAGGAGTAGAAGTCCAGAGGGGGCATGTAGTGGCCTTAAAAGGGCATTTTTACTTTTTTCTTTTACTGTTAACTGTCATGAAAGATGTACATGCACGACACATGTTGAATAGCTGCATATATGGCTAACTACAGTTACATTAAGAATAATTCCACGTACATTTCATATTAAAATAATAAATGAAAATACTGGCTTTCATCACCCCATTCCAAGTATGAAAGGGACGTATAATTTCACCCGAATGCATGGCCTTTGAGTATACTATTCACAAAGATGGCCTGTGTGCTATAAAACTGAATGAGTAAATGAAAGGAGGACCAAAGTTTTAATAGGCAATGTTTAACTCGGGCTTCTGCGTGGTGCTTGGGTGTTCCAACACTTAAACTACATAGCTGTGAACAGCAATTGTAATTGCTATATGCCATGGACATTATGACTTCAGTCTGTTTCTGGTCATAGTCCAGACAGCCTACTGTACACTTCATATTGTGAAAGTGGATATAGTGAAGATAGCTTGGCCATTTTCAAATTCAGAATAAGAAGTATACAGTGAGCTATCAGCACTATAGTCAGAAATAGCCGTGCTTCTGTTTCCTCTGCTATATTTTAGCATGTCTGAGACAATAAATGATGGTTTCTGAGTTTGATTAAAAGGACACACACACACACACACACACACACACACACACACACACACACACACACACACACACACACATACTCACAGTGACAGACTTTTTAAATCTGCATTATGAGTCTTCAGTCTAACTTGTACTTCGACTGTAGAAAATAATATTGAAATAAAATACGTTTGCATGTAAACATTTTGGGTTGTTTATATAGTACAGTTGTGTAGGTAAACATACTAGAATAGTAGATGCCCAAATGATTCCTGCTGTAGTAGTCTAAGGCATATGTGTTATATCCTACAAACCTTCAGGGCACCTTCCAAGACCTTTAGAGCTTTCATGCCAAATGAGACAGGGGGGCTGAGCCCTGAGAAGACATTGCTAGGAATAAAAAAACGAACAAATGCTCACACACTGGCATAAAACACACACCAAAAAACAAGGGGGGAGGGTGGAGGGAGGGAGTGGCTACTGCAGCAGTGATCATTTGAACATCTACTGCTATGGTAAATGTGTTTACACAACTGTACTATGTTCCTCACATTGATCATTGCTGCAAGTACCCTAAGCTGTACAGGTAGATCACCATAGCAGGGACCAGGAGCTCCCAAAGCATGTTCTAGCAAAACTTGACCTAGACCTGGAGAAGGAATCTGGCTTCTAGTGCTTTGTAAAAGTATGTACAGAGGACCAAGTTGCTGCTTCTGGAATACTATTAGAATTCAGCCCTTTTCAAAAAGCCATAGATGAAGCCAAGTCCCTGGTAGAATATAGCCTGAATCCAAACAATGAATACAAAACAAAAAAAGATAAAATAAAACAACAATCAGCAGACCAGGTCACCAACTTTAATAGCAGGTATACACTCTAGCACCTTGGTTCAAAGAAGCCTTCTAGGAGTGAAAACATTCTTCTTATATACAGCAATCCCTCTCTAATTGTATACTTAAACAAAACAATTGGCGAATCAAACAAAAAACTTCCAATTGCATTCTACATTAAGCCCATTGGGGGGCAGTATTGCATATTTTAAAACAAAGAAGTATTCTTTATATAAACAATGTCTTTTTTATGTTAAAGTTTCCTTGTTCGACATTAATTTTTGATAAAATCGTCCCCTTCAGGTTTCAGGATCACACTGATGATAATTTTCAAAATGTTTTGCAAGATGACTTTGTCTAGCCTTTTGTAATATGAATCCCAGTGTGTTGGTGCACATCCCTAGGAAGTGGACAGAATCAGCTTACCAAACAGTTCTCTGAGGCAGTCAAGTGAGCATTGACAGGTGAAAAAAAGGAGGGGATGGAGGCACATAGAATGGTAAATCCACTTAAAACCCAAACTAGATTGGTTTGATGGTGGAAAGCAACTGTAAGCTTAAACAATGTAAAGCAGATGAGAAGGATTTTGAAAACTAAAAAAAATCCAGTCATGACGTGGGCCTGTTTCCTGTGCCATACATGTACTACTTCTAATTTTCTGGCAGTTTTGGAAGATGCAGCCTTGAATGCACAGACTTAAGTCAGTTTATCACTATGAAGCGCATTTTGAGAAAGGGTAGTGGGGCTTTCTGATAGCATTCTCCTTGTAAATTGGGAATATGGGTAGGCTCCATTTAATTACATGCAATTAAAGTCATATATTTCTTGTAAGCTGGGATCATGTTTTCTGGTAAAAGGTAGACTAGTAGGGAATTCCTATACTTCACTGTGTGTAATTTGTGTGAGAAGCTTTAGCTCAATTTCTTTTAATTTTGATTTATTGAAACCACATTCACTCATATTGTGCAAGTTAGCTAGTACAGTGTACAGTGAGTTTTTTTCATTTTTCACCAATTATGTAGTCTTAAAGTTGAAACACACACACACATATATATATATTTGATTTACTATCAAAATTTCAAAGTTTAAAAAAAAAAAGTATTTAAAATCGAAAGGCAAGGTCGAATTCCTGCATATTGAGTGGGTGAAAATGTTGAATCTGATGAGCAAATTCAGCAGATTCAACATTTTCATCAAACATCGAAAGTGAAGTCCTACACTGCAATTCACATTTTTGCAGGGGGGGGCAAGCACCCTGCACCCCCCTACACCACCACCTTCAAATGATATATTCCACCTCCGAGATCGCACTACAGTGAGGAAAGGGATACATTTCCCAGTCTGCACTGTACTATGATCTCCAGTCATAACATCGAGTATATATCAGCGAATGCACAGTTGCATTCGCTGATATGTACTCTCGCTCTCATAAAGTTCAGCAACATGGAAATTGGCCAACTACCATTTGGCATTTTTGTGTTCGCTGAGCCTACATTCTAAATGTTGATAGTAAACCTATATATATATATATATATATATATATATATATATATATATATATATATATATATATATATATATACATACACACACACATACATACATGGGTCTACTTCACATGACTGAAAACTCAAAATATTGAATTTCATTTGACTGAGACCACAATATCTAATTTTCAATATACTGTAAACTCATTTGACTGACTCTCATTAAACTTAAAGCTTACAATGCCGAATTTCAAAATATTGAATTTTAAGCTATAGAAGTGGTGTGTTTCCCTTCACTTATGACTTGCTTGTGATAAACAAACATTACTGTAACTTAAAGTTCTTACTGTCAGAATACCGATAGTAGTGTAGCATGTAGTGTTCTAGTGTTTCTAAATGTGAGTATATCTCTTTACATCTCTTTACATTTTTATGGGAAGTATCTAAAGTAATATGGAGGTTGTTTTGTGCGTTCCTGGCAGTAGTGGCAATGTATACAGTACTGTAAGGTAAGTAAAAGGTATATGCTATTTTCCCCACTATAGTGCAATCCTGGAGTTAGCATATATAGTTGGGGGTGTATGGAGGGCATAGCCCCCCCGGCTAGTTTGGTTTTATATCATCCAATTTCTGTTACGAGAGTAAGTAATTAGTTTTTAAGTTTTGGAAAAGATCTAGTCTTTGGTCTTGTAAGTGTGCATGTCTATGGCTTAAAATTTAGTATTTGAAATTCAGCATTGTAAGCTTTCAGTATAATGAAACTCAGTCAAATGAGATTTCAATATTTTGAAAATTAGGTATTGTGGTCTCAGTCAAATGAAATTCAGTATTTTGAGTTTTCAATCATTTGAAGTAGATCCATAAACTAGGGGGATGGGAAATTCAAGTCCATTGGGAAATAGTTTTTTTGTGTTTTTAGGCATTTTTAAAAAAATACAAAAATCAATACAGCATACTTTTTTGGATGAATTATCCAAATATAGAGAAAGTGTCTTTTTGATATTTCTGCTCCAAGTTCATGAGATGATACAAGGTAAGGAATATAGAAAATACAAAATGTCTCACGTGTAAAATTTACTGATGGAGAAGTCGCTACCACATTGAGAGTTATATGGGATTAATATGAGATAGAGGGAGCTGGGTCCTTGACAGCGAGGAACAAGAATGGTCAGTAGCCTTTCCAAAGGTGAAACTGTCCATCTCGGCATGAAGATTATTAGTTGGGTAAGGTGTTATGGAGAGAAGGGAGGAACACCAGATTGGAAAAATTGACTTTTTTGTCGTTTTTTTTGCTCCTCAACTTAGTGTTGAGGTGGTGCCAGATTGGGGAAGAAACAGACTGCCAAATGAACCAGCTATGTCTCTCAGCAGAAGGCTATTAGGATTTTACTGTGTCAAACATCCTGGTATAGTGCAAAACAGCAGAAAATGCATAAACCAATTACTGATGGTAGAGTGGCATTTACAAATTATGCTGTCACATTAATTACTGGTATGGCATGGTGCAAATTGAAAATATATCTTTATGAATTCCACTCAAGCTATATTTTATTAAACTATGAAGTGTGCATAGGTCCTCTTTATATAGTCTTTCCAAGCAGGCTGCTATTTGATGTATAAAAGCATATAATTAGCTCTTTAGGCTCGTAAATTGCAACCCATTTGCTACTGCATTTAAACTGCAGCTAAAATTAGAGTTCTCTATGAATTACAGCAAGTCTAAAACAGTAGCTGTGGATGTAGGAAAATGGCAGGTATAAAGATGAAACTTTTATTTAAGATGCTTCTTTTACTTTCAAGGACACTTAGAAAGAACTTTTGAACAGCATCCATCTGATCAAACTTTGTATAGTACTGGAAGTATACTGACTTACACTGGGTAAAAGGGCACCCCAAATACCCAGTGAAGGGAACCAACTACCAATGTTGTAAGTGAGTTTGTCCATGTCTCAGACCAGCAGGTCAGACGCATGCACGCATGCACATGCGTGCACACACACATGCACACACGCGCGCGTGCGCACAGACACACACACATACATGCATACACACACACACAGACACACGCACACACTCGCACACACACACATACACACACGCACACACACACGTATGCACACACACACACACACACACACACACACACAACATGCACACACACACACACACAGGCACACACGCAGGCACACTTATGCACACACACACACACACACACACACACACACACACACACACACACACACACACACACACACACACAAAACACACGCATGAACACGCACATGCACACACATGCATACACACGCATACACAAACACACGCACAGCCACACACACACACACACACACACACACACACACACACACACACACACACACACACACACACACACACACACACACACACATATGCACATGTTAACCTCTGAGTACTAACAATTACAGTACTGACCTTTTCCTTTAGAAATCATATATAGCAGGGGATCAGAAAGAGGAACGCTTTCTTATTTTTTACTATAGAAGATCTCTCTATGTCTAGCAGTTAGCTCAAAGAATTAAGTCTGATACCTATTAATAAGCTATCTCCTGTAACTAAGAATACAGGGTTTTATTACTTCCACTTCCATTTGCCTCCTGTGTGAATATGAGCAAGTTACTTAACTAGACATACTACTGGGTCACCCCTGAAAAGTGACACTTCTGTCTAGTGGGCTTACCTGGTTAACAAATGTATAACTGAAAACTGTATACCTGACCCTGTATTGTTAGTAATATGAACTCTTTGTATAGGCTTACTTTACTTATTAAGTAAGATCTGTACCCAAAAATAGGGCTGACTTTTACAAGGAACATCAGTAAAGCTAGGAGGAGCAAGCATAAATTTCAGGGCTAAAGTCATAGTGATATGCCTAAATCAAGAAGCTGAGAGCTATGGACAAACATTTATACAATTCACACAGGCACAGACACACGCACACATGCACATGCGCGCACACACACACACACACACACACACACACACACACACACACACACACACACACACACATGGAGTTAAATTTGAGGTATTTTAAGTATACTCATTTTCTATACAGATATGTGTGATGTACTAACTCTCATCCATAGACAATATTTCAGAAGTACCTTAAACATATAAATGTTATGTTACATTACAGAAGAATCAATTAAATAAACATAAAAAGTACTTTGCTAATGTTTTTCAAATGTTACTAGTTTCTCATTTTCCAGTGCAAATCACTCACATATTCATCCAGATTTGGTACATATAAGCTAACCTTACCCTAGACTGTGGTGGTGGTGCTGCGGTAGCATTGTCGCCTCACAGTAAGACATTGTCCTGTTCGATTCTCAGCTAGAGCGTCTTCTGTGTGGAGACATGCGTGAATGGGTGTACCTTTGTTGAAGGTTGTGCGTCAGGGCCGGCAACTTGGCACGTAAAAATCTACTGCCAATCATTAGCGGACTAGAGTTCCGCTGTGGCGACCCCTAACCAGGAAAAGCCGAAAGACACAACAACAACAACACTAACCTTACCCTCTTAAAGTTAAGTAAAACATGTAACAGAAGTCTGTCCATGACTACTGATGTTAAAATCAAAACAATGCATAGAGTCACTGTTTATCAGCAGGGAAGCCTTTACCATATTTTGAGTCTGATGATCTTCATCCTATAGTCCAAGGTGTGATTCCCTCAGACTCAGTTTGCCTACTGTGTGACTCTGAACAAATACATTATCTAGAAAGTGCTCCCCAATCACCACAAAAATGGTTTGTACCTAGAGGGCTTACCTAATTAACAAAGTAGTAAAAAAGTACATAAATAACAGAGGGACAAATGTGTGAAAATTGTGTTTTTAACACTGAGGCAAAGTTATTACTTGGGTTTAACCTCTCGAAAAAGCTGTTTACCAGCACACAGAGGTATTATCAAGGTACAGAGGACATTCCTTTGTAAAACAAACTTATTTTAATGAAGAAAAAGACTGCAAAGGAATGGCTCCAGTTCAACAAATTTGAATGCATTCAACAGAATGTATCCAAAATATCAAATTTTCTTCAAGCTCCAAAAAATAAATCAAAAATCTGAAATCCAGTATAACAAAGCTTTAATGGTACACAAGCACTTTCACAGGTTGCTTCTTCAGGTGTATAACATCAATTAAAAGACACACCTTATATAACCCTAGAAACAGTCACATGACTCTGGTTCATAAAATTTAAAACGTCAATTCAAAAATCAATGATTCTGTACCCATGAGACCTGTGTTGAAGAAAAGACCTTTGAATAGATGAAGTATGATGTTATGTGCATTTTTAAGATTTTTAGTGTAAGTAGTTACATAGTTTTAAATGTTTTTAAGATGTTGCTTGATGTTATTTGTGTGTATGGTTTTAAATTTTATGCACGAGTCATGTGACTGTTTCTAGGGTTATATAAGGTGTGTCTTTTAATTGATGTTATACACCTGAAGAAGCAACCTGTGAAAGCGCTTGTGTACCATTAAAGCTTTGTTATACTGGATTTCAGATTTTTGATTTATTTTTTGGAGCTTGAAAAAAATTGGATATTTTGGATACATTCTGTTGAATGTATTCGAATTTGTTGAACTGGAGCCATTCCTTTGCAGTCTTTTTCCTTCTTTATTTGTGGACTTTTTGTGCTTTTCTGCAAAGGAATCTTATTTATATTGGGTTGTTTTTGTTACATTGAAACTTATTTTAATTCCTTTTTTTTATTTTATAATGCAGGACATAAATACATAAAGAGCTCAACTATAGCTCCAACTGCCTTAAGGACTGCCTTCATTTTTATGCCACTTACGGACAGGAGTATATTTTTCTGACATGAAAATATTCAAAAAGTACATTAGTATATGTAAGCAATTTATTGACATTCTTTTATTTTCTTTTATATCCCTTTTTATGCCGCAAGCTGACCATCTGCTGTTTGGATTTGCTCCTTTAGTTTCCATCCCCCACTCCTGGCTCTCTTGGCTGAGTTCACCCTGAAAAAGGGGGAAATGTGTAGGGATTTCCTCCTGGTAGAGGCTGTCACAATCAGCATGAGAAGAGAAAATTTGGTTGTGAGGTGGAATAGAGTTTGAAGCTGCTAGTGTCATATGCACTCTTGTGTGCACTAAAGCATTTTCCTTGACCCTATCCCTCTCCATGCTTATTTCATCTTGGGAGACTGGGTCAGGCGGTGAAAAATTAATTAATTTTCATTTTATACTGAACTAAAGCCATTAAAATGATTTTTATTAAAAAAATCAAATTTTAATATCTTGGAAACTGTACGTTGTCTTTGGCAGTTTATGATTGTTGTAAAGTGACTTATCATGCAACAGTGTGCAGTTTATTTGTAAGTTGTTTGATTTCAGAAAAGTTTAACCCTTTCAAAATATACTTGTTTAGAATTTGACACCAGGAGCAGTGCATAAGTGACTAAGGGAAGACCATACTGCAGATATTAGTGGGTTAGATAAAAAGCCTTTTACAAAACAATTAGAAGGACTTAAAGGTACTATATCAAGCTAACATTTAAAATAATGTAAATGACACTGAGGACAATATTTAAAGAACCTAAAATTAATGTGTTATATCTGTTCATATGTTCTTCACTATTTATTCAGGAATCGTTACAATTTTTCTGGTTTAATCCATCTTTTTCTGTCCCTTCCTGAACTACTACATAATCCAAACTAGCCTTTTAGAGATTACATATTATCCCAAAAACTGTGAGTATTTATGAACATAAGACGTTTTACAGATAATAGCTATTACTCTCTCTCTCTCTCTCCATGTCTGACCTACTGCTCTAAACCTACTGTACCTTCCTTTTATTGTTACTTCTACTGCTCTTAATCTCTCTACACCTACTCCAATATAGTTTTTCTCTCTTTTTTTCTCTCTCATCTACTATCTTAAACCAAATGTATGGTAAAGTGTTGTTTTTACAAATTATTGTATTGTTGTAATATTTTCCTTTAAGTAGATGCTTAGTATCTTTAGTCACTTTGTATAATCCTGCTTGGAGCTTTTCTCCCTGGGCCTCTACTGAAAATGGACATCTATCCAGATAGACTAGTCCAGTCAACAAATGTAAAATAAAAATAAAATAAAATAAATAAATAAATAAACAAATAAATAAATAAATGTATGGTGGGATCATATCTTAGGAAAATGGAAGAAGACCTAGACATTTTATTTGACAGACCATCAGGGTTTAGTGTAAAATGTTGGGCAGGGTCTAAGGGATTATATTGAAAGTTATAATGGGAGGGAAATGGCTGAGAGGAACAAGATCAGGCCTTGTGAGGATGAGGCACAATGGGAAGTCAAAAGAAGTTGGTAAAAGGCAGGATGATAATACAGTTAACATTACCCTGATAAACAAAAATATATATTTTAATTAGCTACGTATTTATTAAAGTGTACAATTGCAAGTGTCAAACAGTAGCATAAGACAAACAGGAAGTCTGGGACTGACTACAAAAGTCAATCTAGGAGGCAACTGATTAGTGGTTAAAAGCCACTAAACAGAGTTATTGGAGTTAACGTATTTAAAAAATAGTCAGATGGCAATGGGATAAAATGTTTTGCAGACTTTAAATAAGCTAGGTATATGTCTACCACAGCTAAGAAACATCAGAGTTTCAATAGTATATAAGCTCATAGGAGATTGCTAGGCTAATGGCTCAAGAGTCCTTACAAGCCAAGCCAGTTTTACCCAGATTTTATCCAGTTTTGTATCCCAAAGAGAAAAGATAAAAAGGGTCAGCAATGGGGAATTTTGACAATTTTTACAGACTACCTCTGCCCATAAGGGAAATGGGCTCCACCCCAGGTGTGAAATTGCGACTTCTCACCCATTGGTCCAGATTAAGGGACATGGGTGCCACTACAGGTGTGAATTTGCGACTTCTCATCCATTGGTTCAGATTGTGTTTGAAGATGGTTAAGGAAGGGTTTTGCTTCACGTGAATAGGAAGCCTGTTCCAGAGGAGATGCAATCTCTGAGGCACATATCTGTTTGTCCAATTTCCAGTATGATATGTTCATGCTAGAAATCAGATTTAGATCCTTGGAGAGGGTAACCCTCATGCAGTTAGCTTTGTGAATATGCAACATTTCCATCAGGGTTGGGTCAGAGGCTGCCTTATAGGTCAGGCATAGATCACCCCTCAGTAATCAGTAGGAAACTGAATGCAATGATAGAACTTTTAATTGGTCTGCATATGGCATGCTTGTTATACCCTGTATTTTTTTGGTGAGAAGCCTCTGAGGACACTCCAACTGTTGCAGGTGCCTGGCAAGGTACATGCCAAAGGGTGCATTGTACTCAATTATTGATCTGATGACGACCAAGTACAGTAGTACCATGACATCCTTAGATCTGGATATCAAGCCCTTGCTTATAAGCTGAGCTGCATAGAAGGATTTCCTCACCACCGTGGACACATGGTGGTCAAAGTTCAGATCACTATCTATCTGAGTACCCAGATCTCTCACCACTGGGTCCACTCTTGGAGGGGGTGCTATCAATGTTGTAATTTGCCACAGTATTTGATTTCCCAAAGGGTATCCTTATATATTTCTTTGTATTTAGTTTGAGGCAATGGCTCTGACACCAATCATTAGTCTGTGTTGGGCCTCATTCAAAAGTTTGTCTTTCTCAACAATACTGCAAAAGCATCCTTACCCTCCCTAGAAATATCAGTGAATACTACAATGGCTCATATGCTGTGCTTTGACCTTACCTTTTAGCCTCATATTTTCTGGGCCTCTAATCTCAGTGGCACCCACACTAGAGAAAGAACATAAACAAACACATCTTGTTGTGTAAAGCATTATGGGAAACTTATGCCAATCCCCATGAAATAATTTAAAGTAATTTAAAGGTTCCATTTTAAGCTGTACTCTGGGGTAGAAAAGGGTCTGTCGGTGCAGTTTGTAAAAGCCAGACCAGCAGACAGCACTTGAGAACTTCATAGGTTCATAGGTTGGTACTAGGATATCGGCCCTACAGCCTACACAACCCTAGCCATAACAATTCCCTGGATATTTCTTCCCACAGTATTTACTTCCCTGGACACCTGTCTAGCAGGGCAACTGACATAATCCTCGGGGTGAATTTCCTATCTTCCATCCAATCGTCAAGGTTCCTTTTGAAGAGGGACAAGGAGGTGCTCTGCTTGACATGTATGGGTAGTCTATTCCAGAGTATGGGGAGACTCTGGGTCAGGAACCTATCCCTCCAGCATGTTTTGTTCATTGTGATGACAAGGTTTAGACCCCTGGAGCGTGTGGCTCTGAGGGATTGGGATTTCTTTAAGTGGAGCATGTCCAACAGCTCAGGGTTTTACATGGCCTTGTATGTTAAGCAGAGATCGCCTCTGAGTAGACAATATGCCACAGAGTACAGCTGGAGTCTTTTTAGATGGTCAGCATAGGGCATCTGCTTTAGGCCTATGATTCTTTTCGTGAGGTATTTCTGCGGCCTTTCCAGCTGTTGCAGATGTCTTGTGAGGTACATACCAAATGGGGCATTGTACTCTATAATGGGTCTAATGAGGGATGAGTACAGTGGGACAATGACCTCCTTTTTTTCTGGATGAAAAGCCCTTAGTGATGAGGTGTGCCACATAGAAGGATTTCCTGACTGTTGTGGTGATGTGGTTATCGAAGGTGAGACCACTGTCTACCTGTGTACCTAAGTCTCTCATCACACTTTCAGTGTTTAGTGTACTGCCTCCTATGTGGTAATTCATGGGTAGATGTTTTTTCCCAAAGGGTATAACTACACATTTCTTGGCATTAAGCTAGAGTCCATGGCTCTGGCACCAAGCATCTATATCTGTAAGGCCCTTTTGTAGAGTATCCACATCATTTGGGGATTCAATAATGGCCCCCAGTTTGCAGTCATCTGTGAACTTTGTTAGCCAGAGTCCCTTAGTGTTGGACTGTACTTCAGAGAAGTAGATGCCAAACAAGGGTGGTCCCAGGACTGAACTCTGAGGTACATGTTTGGGGCTGGATTTGGAGTCGGCTACTTTTACAGTCTGGGTTCTGTCAGTAAGCCAGTTGGCAACCCATTGAGTGACGTAGGGATTTATGCCCAGCTTAGTAAGTTTATCTATGATTCTAGAGTGGGGGATGGTGTCAAAGGCCTTGGTGAGGTCCAGATAGGCTGTGTGGACTGCCTTACCCTCATCCACAGCTCTGGAGACTGATTCAAAGAAGTCAATCAGGTTCAGGAGACAAGATCGGCGCTTCATGAACCCAAACTGGGTGGGGTTCAGTGTTTGAAGGTTGCCAATGTCTTTGTTTATAAGTTCCATGATAATGCGTTCCATGCCCTTGCAGATCAGGCTCATCAGACTGATGGGACGATAAATCTCAGGATCCAAGGTGGATCCCCACTTGTGGAGTGGGATAACAGTAGCTGTGCGCCACTCAGTAGGCATGAAGCCTGAGGTGAGGCTATGATTAAGCATGACACTTAGGTGAGGTGCCAGTTCATTTTGTAGTTCATGTAGTACACAGCCCAGGATGTCATCTGGTCCCATGGATGCTGTATTCTTAGCTTTGGAGAGTGCGTCTTCTACCTGTGTGGCCGTGATTACCAGAATTTGGCAATGTTTTGGTACTGAGATGGGCCCTTTAGGGGGTGAGAAGGGGGTGAAGTTGGCACTAAATTGATCTGCCAGGATATTGGCAATATCCTTGGGATCAGTATATTTAATGCCATTCTGTTGTAGCTCAGAGCAGATCTGAGCATTGACATTTTGATTCTTGACATAACTATAGAATACCTTGTGGTTGTCTTTGGAATCTTTGGCAATTTTATTTTCGTAACTAGCTTTGGAGGATTTTATGAGAGATCTCAGCTTCTTACTGAGGCTGGTAAGGGAGTTTTTTGCATCCTGGGATTTTCCTCTTTTCTGAAACAGTTTCTTCCTTCTGTTGCATAGTTTGTTTATGGCAGAGGACCACCAGATTGGCTTCCTTTTTTGGAGGAGAGCGTCTTGTGTTATTTGGGATGGCACGATTCATGGATGAGTGGATTTGCTAGTACAGTGCCTTAGTGTAGGATTCAGCAGTCGAACGTTTGGATCCCATCAGCACGGGTGTCATGAAGTTGTCACTTCTGACTTGAGTAGCATGAAGTTGGCTTTGGAGAATTTTTTTACAGAGGTTTCCTTACTGGGGGATGGGGGTGGGATATGGATGTCAAGGGTGATTTGCTTATGGTCAGACCTGACCAATGAGAGGGTGACCACTGGTGTGGAGCATTTATCTCCCATGTTGATAATGATCAGGTCTAGGATATTGGAGCCCCTGGTGGGACAATGGATTAGTTGATCCAGGGCATTGGAATTTATGAATTCCAAGAACTGTTGGGAAAAGGTGTTGGTACCCGAGTAGTTTTCCCAGTTAATGGCAGGATAGTTGAAATCACCCAGTATTAGGGTGTTTGGTCATATCTTAATATTTTCCAGTATGTTTAGAAAGGTGTAGTGAGAATCTTGGGGCATGGTGGAGGATCTGTAGTAAGCTACAATTTGGATTGCAGTCTTACCTAGTGTTAGTTGCACCTGGAGAATTTCAGATGCATTGTGTTGGACAGGTGTGAATATGGACACTCCTCCACATTTAGTGCTTCGGTCTTGGTTTGGTGGCCGAAAAGTGTGGTAAGAGTTGCAGCCTGGTACTGCAGGGGTGCTGTCTGGAGCCTTGAACCAGGTCTCAGTTACTGCACAGATATCGATATTCTCCATTTTTAGGAGTGCCTCGAGAGAGTGCATTTTGATGTTTAGACTTCTATCATTGAATAGCATTACCTTCAGATTTTACATGCTTGTATCTGTTATTGTGCTGGTTTTGTCCTTTGAACCTTGCCTAAAAAAAGGCACTATAGGGATGGCAAGAACTTTAGCAAGTAATCTGAATCCCAGGGGTGACAGTTACAGACCATCTCTGGCAAAGCATCATACTTTGTCGATCATGTCTTCCCAGGCAGACTGATACTGGATCCCTTTGAATGACAACAGAAGCTTAGCCAATTGTAGAAGTCAATAATTTTGTCCTTATACTGTGGTATAATTCTGGGCGAAGGCATGATGCTACTCAGGGCTAGGGTCATACCTGCCTGGGCCACATAATCCGAGAGCTCTTCCATGTCTCTTTTCATGTAGTCCAGGGAGGTATGTCTCAAGTCATTCACTCCAACACGGACAATGACAGAGTCATATTTGTACTTGTTGTGGAGTGACTTGAGTGCATGCATTATGTGGTGGATCCTGGCACCCGACAGGCAGCTGACTGTAATTTTCTCCTTGTTCAGCCTAATGAGTGGGACATCAGTGTGCCTGACTATAGAGTCACCTATGACTAAAGTGTTGGGTACATTGTCTTGCCTTAGGGGCTGTTGTTGGGTGGCACACTGGTGTTGTGAGCTATGTGTTACTTTGGTTGTGCCTGGTGTTTGTTTGCATTTCAGCTTTGGAGGTCCTTGTTTCTTGGGCAGGTTAATGTTAAGGGCCTCTGCATATGTGGGTTTAGTGTTGCTATGTGTGGGAGTTGATCGTGTGGGGTTTGAAGGGTTATGTGTTGCTTGAGGTGTAGTGCAGGTGTTAACCTTTTCCTCTTGACTGTCTAGCACAATCTTGGTTGGACAGAGCTTTGCTTCCAGTTTGGCTATGTGAGTGCATCTCTCACAGGTTGTAGTGTTGGGTGGTAGGAGGTGAGGGTTGTCTGTGTACATGAGGCAGTTGCTGCATTGCCCCAGTATGCCCAGATTCACCAGGTGAACAGGAGAAATCACCGGAAGTTGACCCTTGGACATGCCTGTTTAGGTGCTTTTTTTTTGTAAAGTACAAGAGCTGTGTATGTTTATCATCAAGATACATGTTTGTTTCTGAATAAGTATATGAACGTTCTTGATTTTTTTTTAATAGTCTCTGTACATTATCTCCACTTTGTTTTCTTTTCTCTCCGGGTCTCCTCTCAAAGTGGGTCCTCTTGCAAAACTGACTGGGTGCCCACTGATCAAATGTCAGAACAAAAGTGCACCCTCTGAAAGTTATACAGCTCCAGAAGTTTTACAGGTGGCCTGTCACCTTAACATAAATATTAAAACACAATTTCCTTGTCTCTCTTGATAAGCTTCCCAAATTCTCTGATTCTACTCCCTGAGAGAATCATCACTGGGTGGTCCACGTGGTGCTTGCAAACACTTTAAACTTTTAACCACCTTCTTGCCCTTTATTAGCATTCACTGCCTGGTAGCCCTTCGTGTTTATTATTAAATGCACTCTGACAAGAAGTTTTCTGACTTAAACTGTTAGAAAATAACTAATTATTGTTGGGTAGTGAAAGAGAACATAAACTCAAGCATTTACCTGAAGAGCAGCAAACCAGAAAGCCAAAGTAATACTCGGTCCTGTTCAGCCCGGGTATACTACAAATAACCACTCTCTGTTGGATCTCATCTTAGCAAACAGCCTCTCCAACATTATCAGTGTTACCATCCTAGTCTCCTTAGTCTCCACAACCACTGTTTCATCACCTTCACCTGGTCAACCAAAAGATCAAAATGTCACTCCTTCAGTAGATCAGTAGATGTAGATCAACTCATAACATCTATGCCCTTGATAATTAACTCATACCCAAAGATCAGACTGATTTCTGCCAAACCACCATCCCTGATACTACCTGCTCTGTTCTAATTACCTTACTGCCTGACCTATTTTTCATGTATATTATTTTGCCTATTTGTTGACCAGGTAAGCCCATTGGATAAATTGTCCCTTTTTAGGGGTAATTGGGGAGCACTGTCTGGTCAAGTGACTTGCTCAGGGTCACAGAATAGGCAAATGAAGGTGAAAGGAATCAAGCCCTGTACCATGGGCACAGGAAGCACATAATTAACAAGTCAGAGCTGTAATGTTTGTTGTTTTTCTTTTGGCTTTTCCCAGTTAGGGGTTGCCACAGCGGAACTCAGTCCGCTAATGATTGGCAGTAGATTTTTACGGTGCCAGCTCGACGCCCAACCTTCAACGAAGGCACGCCCATTTACGCATGTCTTTTGAACACCACTTGACCATGGGGAGGACATGCAGACTCCACACAGAAGGCGCTCCAGCCAAGAATCGAACGGGAGAACCTCTTGCTGTGAGGCAACAACGCTACCGCTGCACCACCGCAGCTAAGTCAAAGCTGTAATCCTGTCAGCTAACTGCCAGACTAACCTACAAGTAAAGCAGTTCTTATTTATTCATGGTATGTGAAGAAGTAAGAGAGCCATGGTTAAAAAGTATCACCTAAATCCTTACATTCAGGGACATCTCTTGGTCAAAAGACTATTTCCTTAAAAACTGGCTAAAGTGTCTTCAGTAGAGGAATAAAGCCAAGAAAAATGTTGAAACAAAGGAACTTATTATAGAGAGAAAAAAAAAAACACAAAAACTTAATTTACTATCAAATGCAAATGTTTTGGGAGGAAATTAGCTAAATGGGTCTATATCACATAATCGAACTGTCATAAGTTCGACTATGTAAATATTGAGCCTGGAAGTTCGAAATGTAAGAACTTCGAATGCTCAGAACAGTGAAATCGCTGTTCCGACACACAAAGTAAAAGCACATGAACACTTCCGACTATTACTAATGTGGGGGGCTTCAGCCCCCACACCCCCGTGCTTAAATATACCAACTCTGAGATTGCACCAGAGTGGAGGAAATAGCAAAGCCATGGAAATGGCCCACCAATTTTTTTTCCCTGGGAAAAAATTTGGTGTTCCACAGCTTCGCTGTTTTTACATTTCGAACTTCCAAGTTCGATATTTCGGCGTTCGGACACTTGTGTGTTCAAATTAATGATATAGACCCAACTAAACAGCAGGACCCATAACACAATGTAACATCCAACCGTAATTCTCCCCTGTGCCTGTTGTTAATAAATTAAATACAACCCCACCGCACAGTTCCTATCAGAAAGATTTTACAATTTTGAAGTGTTCAAACCATATGTACCTTCCTTCTACTTCAGGAAAAGTCTCCCTCAGAGAAAATTAAAAACTGACAGACACCTTGCCTAGCTACAGAAATCCTGAAAGTGATAATCTCTTTTCCATATACATTTAAGCCAGTAAAAGTATCATTACATACCAAATCCAATCTTTTTATCTTCTCATTATCTCAGCAATATTCTCCTTCATAATGGAAGACAGCTACCTATCATTCTCACATCAGAAATCTCCTCTCTTCGACTTTAAACTTAGCTCACTGTTTTCATACCTGTGAAGGCTTATGGAGAGAGTTATTGACGGATGAACCATTAACGTTTTTGTACAAATGCAGTATTTTGTCAGCCCGCCAGCATGATGTCACTAAAGGCCAAAGTACCCTTATAGACCCTCTTACTTTCATTGATTCTAGAGTGACTTCCGCAGTCCGAGGTTGGACCATTGGAGCCCTTTCTTTTATGTAAATAGGGCATTTGACATAGATCGTTTTCACCTGAATATTCTCTAACCATCCCGCTTTGATCTGTCTACCATTTCATGGTTCTGAAGCTACTTATTTTGTAGATTATTTAGAGTTAACAGAGGAAACATCCTATTATCTTTGCCATATCAGCAGATGTCCACTGAGGAACCATTCTTAGACTGTTACTATTTACTCACAATCTCCCTACACAGCTTCCAATATCTAACATCAGCCTCTGTGTGTATGATCTGATCCTTAGAGAGCATTCTCATCTTGTAAGTTCACACTAAAAAAAAAAATCTTCAATTTGATTTTACCAAACCTGTTTGCTTACTCTAGAAAATGACTTTTACTAAACTGCTGTAAAACGAAATATACATTTACTGGTATCCAGCCAGAATATAAATGCTTCCTAACACAATCCCTAACTTTATCAAGAGCAATTATACCCATGAGCACTTTTGAACTTACTCTGGATCCATTGCTGTCAATGAGCAGTCATACTAAACTACTGAAATTAAAATATGATAAAAACAGTTAACGCCTACATTTACCAAAGAAGTTAGGGCTGCCGTTGGTAAACACATCTTTCAATCACAGCTGGAATGCTGTTTACCAACAAAATCTGTCAGGCCTACAAATGGTCTGATCTGCACTGGCAGATTTATCCTTCTACCCTTGCCCTACATGCACTCCTACACCTCCCTACACAAAGCAGAAATAAGATGAACAAAAACATCAACTCATACTGTACAAAATTATACACTTTAATGCTGGCAATCTAAATTTTGCATAGGCAGTCTCCCCACAGTGTTTTTCCATACTGAATTTATACAGTCTCTGCCTTGTAACGCATGAGTCTATTATTAAATATACTCTAATAAGGACTTTTCTGACTTTAACTTTGGAAAATTAGTTATTATTGGGGGATGAAAGAAAACATAAACTCATACGGCCACCTGGCCAAGCGATATGTTGGTTTAATCAAGCACCTCAATTGAGATATGCTTCAGTACTGGGGTAGAAGCAAATCTGTCACTCATTTCTGGTAAAGCAAGTGCATTAAGCAAATTCTGCAACTTCATTTCATTCATAAGAAGTAAATCTTTCAAATCACCCCATCTACTGAACTAACAAATAGAAACATAAAATAAAAATCGTAAAGAAACTTAAAATCACCCAGCAATTGAATGTCTTGTGTTTATATTATTACTACGTTCATGGATTGTTTCTTCTTCCTTGAAGTTTTACCAGTACAAAAGGCACCACACTTCTTTAAAATGCCACCAGTAGATATACTGTATTTAAAATTAAGGCTTGTTTTCTAAGCTTATGAATCTCTCTGTCTCTGCATAAATCTGCTAAAATTTCCCCAGAAATGTATTTTTATTATATAACTGTCACAAAACTATGGCCAAGTGGGTTACCATTTATTTCCAATTTCCTATTCTTTATATCAACTGTAGCAGTTAAATTCCACCAGTTAAAAGTTCAGCATATCAGCTGATTCTCAGACTATGTTCAGGATAACCTATATTTCCAAATCTAGAAATGGTTTCATGATCCTGAATAAAAGAACTGTCATCATCCATGGTGTTCTGACTTAATCTGAGAGAATGAACTTTTCAAATATTGTTTGTGATGTACCCACTGGGCGGCCACGGTGGTGCAGTGGTTAGCATTGCCGCCTCACAGCAAGAGGTTCTCCGGTTCGATCCTCGGCTGGGGTGCCTTCTGTGCGGAGTCTGCATGTCCTCCCTGTGGTCGCGTGGGTTTCCTCCGGGTGCTCCGGTTTCCTCCCACATCCCAAAGACATGCTGCAGGTGGATTGGACACTCTAAATTGGCCATAGGTGTGCGTGTGAGTGTGCCTTCTGTGGAAGGTTGGGCGCCGGGCTGGCAACTCGACACTGTAAAACTCCACTGCCATTCAATGTGTGCGGACAAGGTGATCCGCTGTGGCGACCCCTAACTGGGAAAAAGCCGAAAGAAGAAGAAGAAGTTTGTGATGTACCCACTCTGTGTCAGCAATCAAGGAGCCTGATTCCTCACCACTGACACTGGAGAGGGATGTTCACTTGGAATACAAATGGATACACTCACTAATTCCAGATGCAGACCTCTCTGCATCAAGCAAAAGTTTCTTTAAGAGCACCCAGGGAACACATTCAGCCCGGGGTCTGGGTTTCTTTATATCTGTCTCCCTCCAGGACCCCAGTAAGGCTCCCCAATAGCACAGCTGTAGGGTTAGGTCCTCACTTGAGTGTCCAAGTCATTTTCTCCAGCACCCTTTTTGTGAAGCCAGTGCTTTGTGTCCTGCCCCAAGTAGCTGATATGCACACACACTGTGACATCTGATTTTCACACACACACACACACACACACACACACACACACACACACACACACACACACACACACACACACACACACACATACACCTGGGAAGGGCTGGCACAGATTTACCCGCTGTGCCCCCTTCTGCCCAGACTATAAGGTAGTTATCACTGCCACCAGACACTACAAAACCAGCTACCTAAGGCTCTTGCAAGGGTACCCAATTATACTGAGTCAAATTAATAGTAATATAAATGTTAATGTTGACCAAACAGCCAGGCTTCAGGAGTGGCCACAGTGTCACCAATAGATGTTAAGTACTCTCAAAATTTAAAATGTTCACTAAAGAACCTGCCACAATGAAAAGTTTAAATATATTTAATAATAAATAATAAAAGAACATGAAAATACAAAATATCTCTTTACACCAGAGTTTCAATCACAGGAAATATTAAAAATAACACAGCTGGAAATATTCACACAGTTACAGAAAAACAATACTTAACTATTCTCACTATATTTTTTCGTCTGATCTAGAGTATAACTGTTCCTCCTTACTTAATAGAACAAGGCAAGATGAAGTAGGTGATTGATTCTTCTATATCAGGTTCCAAGAAACAGACTGCCCCACAACGTCTGTCTCACCTAATATTTAAACATTATTTCTGTACAGAATGACATGGATGGCTCAGTGGTGCAGCAGTAGCATTGTTGCCTCACAGCAAGAGGTTCTCCGGTTTGATTCATGGCTGGGGTGCCTTCTGTGTGGAGTCTGCATGTCCTCTCTGTCTTTGTGTGGGTTTCCTCTGGGTGCTCCAGTTTCCTCCCACATTACAAAGACTTCCATCTGGAGCATTTCTCCCTGGGTTTCTTCTGAAAATTGTCTTCATTCCAAGTCAGATTTTTCCAATAAACAAATGTTAAATAAATAAAAATAAATACAAAAAACATACATCTGGTCATCTGACTTCTGGTTCCCATGCAACCCCCTATTGCTAGAAACTACCAGGATTTAGCACCTACATGTCAATAAAACACACAGAAGAGCATTGCTCAGGTCTGATGAAGCCCCTGGAAGTCATAAAACAATTACAAACATGTACTCCTCCTACAGAAATTGAGAAACCATGCTTCTTACAGACATTGCATCTCTGGCTTCATGCAAAACTGTGAGATAACATCCTTATGGCCTAGGCCCAGTAATTTAGTTTCTTATTATTTTCCCAAGTTAGCTGGAGCTTGACCTCTTCTTTTCAAGTATCCTCTGTTAACACACACACACACACACACACACAGACACACAGACACACACACTCACACACACACACACACACACACACACACACACACACACACACACACACACACACACACACACACACACACACACACACACACACACACACAGGAAGTGGGAAAAACAGAGCACTCACTGAAGTCCACACAGACACAGTATATGCAGTTCTTACTTATGAACCTCAGTGTAACAGGATTGTTACAGCAAGGTTCACAAATCAGTAGCTTGTCATAATAGCATTATATTGTATTCACTAAAAGCACTCCATGTATTGCGTATTTATTATGGCAGGTGGAGAGCAATATTTTGTGATAGTTATTTCTTAAATTAGTCATGATACTTGTTGAATTGTTAGTTGTTTTTATTCCTGATACTGTAATACTTAGAAATATCCCACAATCTCCTTTTTTTTGTTAAACAAGAAATATTTTTATATTGAATTATCATTTATGATGCTTTTCTGCTGCTCTAAGAGCAACTCAGTTGCGCACTGAGAGGCTTCGCCTTATTGATCATCCTTAGCCTACAAAACGTATAGGTCCTTCTTGTAGTCTTGGTACTACAAGCACAGTCCTGTCAAATTAACCCATTCCCTTCCCTAATAGAACATACAGTAAGGGTCTGCTATCACGGATAGGCAGTTTCCCATCATCTCTCTCTCTCTGCCAGCCTGATAGACACAGGCATCCTGAGGCAATGTCGCAATTGTCTCATGTATACTGACAACCACTTACTCCTGAAAAAAACAAATACTTTATGTGAGAGATGTAGTTACACTATGAAATTAGAGGCAGGCAAGACTCTCACATAAGGACAAATCAAAATCCAAACAGGTTATCAGCACACACACACACACACACACACACACACACACACACACACACACACACACACACACACACACACACACACACACACTTCCCACACTAAATAAGGATGTGGTGCATAAACCCACATGTGTGGAAGTACTCACTAGTAACTTACCAAAAGATAGGAGGCCTCCCAAACGGAAACCACTACACATAACAATGCAAAAAAAAAAAAAAAACAACCACAATGAATAACACACACACCAGTGTCTCAACAAATAATCCCATAAGGTGTAACACCATAAAACCTAATGTATTGGTCATATGTGACTCCATTGTGAGACACATGGATGTTTCCCTCACCAGGCTAGGTAAAGAATGGGTTACACTTAGCTGCCTGTCAGGTGCCGGGATCCATCAAGTCACTCAACTAGAAATACCGATATGACTCCGTCATAGTCCAAGTAGGGGAGAATGACTTGAGACATACCTCACTGGACTAGATGAAGAGAGACATAACTGACTGAGCTCTCAGATTATGTGTCACAGGCAAGTATAAGCCTAGCCTTAAGCAGCATTCTAACTTCTCCAAGGATGATGCCACAATACAAACAAAAAATGATTGACTAACAATTGCCTTAGCTTCTGGTGTCATTCCAAGGGGATCCAGTATCTGTCAGCTTGGGAAGACATGGTCAACAGGCCATGCTGCTTTGCCAGAGATGGTATACACCTGTCTCCTCTAGGCTTTCAGGTACTGGCAAAGGCATTAGCCACCCCCTATTGTGCCTTTTTTTAGGCAGTGTGAAAGTAACCAACCTCCCAACATAACAAAATCCACTCTAGATAAACTCAAGATATTGTTGCTTAATGCTAGGAGTCTAAACAGGAAACTGCACTCCCTGGAAGCAGTCCATACTTTGGAAAATGCTGACATGGCATACAGCCCTGTATAACCACTTAAGCATGGTTCAAATGTACGGAAAGCACTCTGGCTGTGCAGGGCTATAATGTCTTCCATAGGTTCATACCACAAACTGAGCAGGAAAATACCAAAGGAGGAGGTGTATCCATCTTCATTAAGGGAAAATACACCTCTAGACCGGTCAAGCAGTATGACTCTCTTGAGCTACTACATGTCCAGTTAACTACAGGCAAAGCTCCTTACCACATCATAGCTAGCTATAGCCCCCCCCCACCACCACCACCACCATGAAACAGGAAAAGCATATTGCATACCTGGACTTTCTGGAGTCACATGCCATACATCCCAACACCTTACTCATGGGTGATTTTAATTATCCTACCATTGACTGAGAAACATACATGACCACAAACATGCTGGCTCAGAGGTTCTTGGACTTTGTCAATACAAATTCTCTGGAACAGCTAGTCAGCACACCCACAAGAGGCTCAAATGTCCTGGACATAGTACTCACTAACATGGGAGAGCATTGCATCCCCCCCCTCTATGCAATGTGCTCCCTGATAAGATCAAACCATAAATTAGTCTCGTTCAATGTAATTACAAGACCAGATACCCCATCAAGTTCAAAACATTTAAGAATTTTTCAAAGACAAATTACTTTCTACTAAGTGATGGTATAAGAAGTTTCAAAGCCCCCTCGAATGCAGATAACACAGACTCCTATGCAAAGGTGTACACCAATGCCCTGTATAATTACTTAAGCAGTTGTACAGAATTGGCTGTACCTTACCGGATTAAACCAGTTGGTATGAACAGGCTATACAACTAGAGAAAGAAACTAATATCCTAGAACAAGAGAGAACTGGCTCTGCAGAGGAAGAAATCCCTCTCTAGCTTAAACAAACAAATTAGAGATCTTGTCAAGTACTCCAAAGCTAATTATGATGTAAATATAGCCTCGCTAGCTAAGGATAATCACAAGGCATTCTCTAACTACATTTGAAATGTAAAAAGGAGTACCTAGCTATGCGCTGAACTGGTTATGGATGGCACCACCCACACTAAGCCGGACATAATATAGCCAACCTGCTAGCTAACAGATTTGTAGCAAACTTCACCTCCCTGTCCCCTGCAGTCATCCCCCAAAATTGTACCTGCCACCATTCCTCAGCCTATTATCTCAAGAGAGCAGGTCAACGCAGTGCTCTCAAAGGCCAAAAACACAGCATCAGTGGGACCAGACAACATCCCAGGTTGCCTTATAAACAACTTAAAACATGACCTAGCAGACCCACTTGGATCCCTGTTTAACCACAGCCTGCAAACTGGCTATGTTCCAGGGGAATGGAGGGCAGCAACAGTAATCCCTCTGCACAGTGGGGGACCATCCACCGATCCTGGGAATTCTAGGCCCATAAGCTTGACTAGCCACATCTGCAAGGCCATGGAAACAATTATTATGGTCCTTATTAACAAGGACATAGGTAGTCTCCAAACTCTGGACCCAACCCAGTTCGGACTCATTAATGGTTGATCATGCCTGTTAAACATGGTTGACTTCTTCGAGAAAATCACCAAGGCCCTGGACGAGGGAAAGATGGTGCATACCGGGTCTATGTTAAATGTTCGAACATCCAGAATGTTGAACATTACATGGTTGAGACCAAATGTTCGATATTTGGATGTTCGAACATAAAAAAAAAAAAAGAAAACACAGAAAAAAACACTTTAACAGTGTAGGCAGGGGGGCAAGCTCCCCTGCACCCCCCACTTAGGGGGCTGTGCCCCCCACACCACCCCTACTAAAATATACCAACTCCAAGACTGCACTTCAGTGCAAAAAAGGGAAATTCTCCCTATCTGCACTGTACAGTGCCATTGAAAGTCTATCTTCGAGCACTCAAAATTTCGAACATTTGGTCTTGACCATGTAACGTTCGAAATTTTGAGCGTTCGAAGATTTGACAGGTACCCGTGCATACCACCTATCTTGACCTAGCCAAGGAATTTGACACAATCCCCCACTTAGGTATTCTAGAGAAACGCTCCCATTTGGGAATTAACCCCTACATTACCAGATGGGTAGCCACCTGGTTCACTGACAGGATGCATACTGTCAAAGTGGGTGACTTCACCTCTAGCAAAAGACCAGTAACCAGCGGCATACCACTGGGTTCTGTGCTGGTTCCTGTACTGTTCAGAATTTATTTTTCAGACGTCTAGGCAAATTTGGATGGCCTGTGGCTGATCAAGTTCATTGATGACTGCAAATTGAGAGCAATCGAGTCTCCCAGTGATGTTAATATACTGCAGGCAGGGTTAATGCAGACAAATGACTGGTGCCAAAGCCAAGGGTAAAAGCTAAATGCAAAAAAAAAATGCATTATTATTCCCTTTGGGAAAGTTGACATCCCTGCTAATTACATTACAGACAGCACCTCCCTAAGTGTTGACCTAGTGGTATGTGATCTGGGTACTTATGTTGATAGAAATCTGAACTTTGACCATCACATATCCACAGTAGTAAGTAAATACTTCTATGTGGCACACCTTATAAGTAAAGGTATCACATCTAGAGCTAAGGATGTTATAATTCCATTATACTAGGCCCTCATCAGACCAATAATTGAGTACAATGCTCCTTTTTGCATGTACCTCATCAGATACCCGCCACATTTGGAGAGACCATACAGGTTTCTCACCAAGAAGTTACAGGGTACACAGCAAGTCTTATGCGGAAAGAGTAAAAGTCCTGTCATTGTATTCTGTCTCCTACAGGTTGCTAAGGGGGTGACCTGTGCCTGGCTTAGAGGATGGTCTCTGACCTGGTTCTGATGGAAATGCTACACATTCGTAAATCAAAATGCACAAGGGTCACTCACTCCAGGGAACTTAACCCAGCCTCTGACATGAACAGGTCATACTGGAGAGATAGATACATCTTCCAGAGACTGCCACTTCTTTGGAACAAGCTTCCAATTCACTTGAAACAAAGTCCCTCCCTGACCCTCTTCAAACTCAACCTAGATCAATGGATGGATGACCGCAAATTCACTCCTGTGGTGGCACTCATGTCCCTCCTGGACAGAGGAAGCTGGTATTAACTAACATAGATCCTTACCTCTGCAAATGTCAGTCACCTAGCCACCAACAATTGGGGCAACTCAGGATAAATATGGCTAGGCTTGTAAGGGCTCTAGCACCATTAGCTTAGTAACCTTCTATGAATCTAGGAACCTATGACAGGCAATCATACATTAAAACAAATGCAAACAAACCATATTGACATATTTTTAGATGCAAACATTATACATCCAATAGAATTTTCTAGATAGTCATTGTCCATTTAACATTGCATAGCTCGTTTATTTCCTGCCTTTCCTTAAACATCATTCCTCCTTCCCACAGTTCCATTTTTTCTATGTAATTTGCTCTTCCACTTTTTTAAAGATCCCACTTCCAATTATTTTATCTCTGTTACTATATTCATTAGTTCTAGTACAGTACAGTTGGTTGAGGCTTTGATTTCCATTTTCTAGTAATTGCTTTTCTGACAGCCACCAGAATTAAACTCAGCAAGGCCTTACTATGTCTAGACAATTCTGATTCTGTATCACAGCTCAAAAATCATTTCCTTAATCACATCAATTTGCTCCCCTAGTATTATTGACAGAGTAGTATGCAAGGAATGTTTAAAGTGTGCCAGCTCATTACACTTCCAAAAAATATGTTCCCAATAACCTCTTTCTTCTCCATAACACCTCCATTTGCAATCTACATGAGGAAAATGTTCCATTCCCGTGTTGAAAATTCTGAGAATACTTTCTGCTAATTTATGAATATAATATTCTGTATGGTTGTTGTTATTCTCCTTACAGATGTGCATCCAAAATGCAAGTCTCTCCTTATTTCTTGAGCTTCATCCCATTTCATCATCATCATCCCTTTCTACGTTGAAATATAGTTTTCTACTTGTGCTATGTATAGCAGCTTTAACTGTGTAGCTCTGAAATACCCTTTCAAATCAGATAATCCCAAACCATCTTGCTTTGTTAGAAGGACCAACTTATATCCTTTTCACCTCCCAGAAAAAAATCTTTCAGCTCTTTATTGATTGCTATCCATAACTTTCCTCTGGTTGATAAAAATATGCCTGACCTGTGCATAAAACAACAATACTATTGTGAATTATAAATCACAGATTTTTGATTTAGAAAAAAAATAGCTGCTGAATTTGAAAATA
The DNA here is from genome assembly GCF_019279795.1 of Protopterus annectens. NCBI lineage: Eukaryota > Metazoa > Chordata > Ceratodontiformes > Protopteridae > Protopterus > Protopterus annectens. Next base: position 823,624,798 of record NC_056726.1, read on the forward strand.
GAATATGATAACTTTTATTTAGAACATTGTATTTGTATGTAACATATTCCATTTGATATAAGGATTTTTATATTTCTAAATGGGGTTACACCAGAAGATGATTTATACAAAAAAAAAAAACTTGTCAAACTGTTTAACAATACCAGGATCAAAGTCATAAGTTTGATAGTGAAAGAGAAAAAAGTTAAGTTGAATTTGAAATATTAAAATCTTGGATCTTAACATCAAAAAATTGTTAGTTTGATAGTTGAAAACTTTTGTACAGTAGTATTTCAGCTAAAATTGAGCTTCACATAGAAACTACCATCAGTCAGAAAGAAAAGACATTGGCAAGAGACAGAAAAATGTATAAACATGGTAGTATTTATTCACTACAAAAGCATTTTAAATTAATTTATTGGATCTGATATGACATTAGGAGGAGAAATGTTGACTCAAATACAACAGGACAATAATATCACTAGTTTAGTTGAACAGTTTGACAATTATTTTCCTTCACTTTCCAACACTACTGATATAGAAACAAACAGTTTGCAGAGTCTGGAAGTGCTAATACAGTTGATAGTCAACCTCCACTGCTCTCTCTTTCCCCTTTTTTAAATATAATTAAGAAAAATGTAGAGAGAAACAACACTCACCCAAGGGGAAAACAAAGAGGGAGAGGAAGATGAAGAAGGACTTGAATACATGTCCTATTTTTAATTTGAGTAAATTTGTTTTGCAACCTAAACATTTAGCGATACTTAATAAAGGGTTTACCTTTATTCATTCAGGTAGATCTAAAAATGTTGCACAATTAAAGATCTAACATTGTCTGTAAACTTAATTTACATTGCGTAAAAGTAGAAAAGGGAGGCACCAGACCATGGCTGTAAATAACATAAAACACTTTTTAATCCAAAGACAAATAACAGGTGAGTGCTTTTGTGGACTAAGCCACTTTATCAGACAATATAATGAAAAGCTCTTCAGGTTATATACCCTGTGACGATTGGGGAGACATGGGCAAAGGCTGCCAGCCTAGTCAAATAGAATTTAATATCTAATTCTGGCATTTGTGAATAAATGTAAAATACAGGCATGTTTTCTTGATAATAAATGTAAAATACAGGCATGTTTCTTGAGTGTAAAGAAAACACTGTAAATTGTGAACTTCAAGATTGTTGCAACATTGCCATCTGCTGTAAGGAAAACCACGCCAAGCATTTCAAATGTCTTTGAAAGTACAATTATCTATAAAATGGTGCCAGAGCGGCTAGCTGAACACATTCTTCCTATTGTCTTAACTTAAGGAATGATTGTTGGAGTGTACATGCGGAAGGTGCTTTATTGCTTTGCTTTCTGCTAGAGTGTATATGCAAAATGCCTTTTATTGTTGTATTCTCCTGTGCAGGTGTTAGCTTACTAAATAATGTAAATGGAGTTCCTATTAGCCTGGGAACTCAGAGCAGGTGTCAAGATGATGCAATATGAATACTGGGAAAACTTAAGTGTCAAAAATTATGTAATCTGGGGAGGACCCAGAGACATGTTTGTTAGTGATGTTTTATAAACTGTGTCTCAGAGAGAGATAGAGGCATTTTGATCTGGACATATAACTTATCAGCACTCTGCCTTGTGCTCACATGTAAGTTTCTGGCACTGTGATTTCTTGCAGGAATAGTTAAAGCTAGCAAAGATTAATTAGGTATTTTTCTTTGAAATCAGACCTGTCCTGCTGTATTATTTTAAGTTTCTGTGTGATCTGTGAACTCTTAGATATCTCTGTGGTGTAGTAGTTTTGTCTTGTGTTTTAATTATTTATTATTCAATATTTTAAAACCTTCTACTTGTGGCTGCTTTGTGTAGAGATAAGCTCTAGAATACATTGCATATTTATAGAGGTTATTGTAATAGGCCACTCTAAAGTAAGCCTTGACTGTCAGTCATACTACCATTGTATATTAATATTGTACAGTAATAATTGGACACCCTTTAAGGGCCTTTTAGTAGCTGATATTATTAACTGGGTGGTGGCAGTAATTACTACTGTGTAATCTGGGTAAAGGGGCACAGTTGGAGAATCTGTGTCAGCCTTTCCCAGGAGTGTCTGTGAAGTTGTATAAATACTTATCTCAAAGTGTGTGTGTGTTGTGTCAGCAACTTGGGCAGGGACACGAAGCACTGGTTGGACAGAGAGGGTACTGGAGGTTTTATCTTGCCCAGTTAGGCTGAGACCTGGACCCTATAGCTGTGCCAGTGGGGAGTCTTATTGGGGACCTGGTGAGCAAAGGAGCAACCAGCCCTAGATTGACTGTGATCTCTGTGTGCACTTAAGGGAAATTGTACTTTACTGTGTGTATTAGTTATCCTTTCCTTTTCCAGGAGATGACCTCCCTGGTGTTAGTGGTGAGGATTGAGGCTCCTTGATTGCTGGTCCAGGGCACGGTCATCACAAGTGTTTGGCAGTGGTGGGATCTACTTCACATACTAATTGGCTTGTGGTGGTGTGAGTAGAGTGAATTCCTGTAGCTTATGTACAGTGATCTCTAAAAGTGTTTTGTACTCTAAAACAGCCACCCAGTGTATACTCAGAGTTCAGATCACAATTGTTTTATTTCTTTGGTTAGCTTAGTGTTAGTCAGGGTGAGCAGGCAGCATGTCAACAGAGGAGTATGGAAAGCTGACAAGGAACCAGCTGGCAGAGATGTGCTAGACTAAGGGACTGGTGCATGGAAACCTGACTAAAGCAGACCTGATTGCAGCCTTGGTTACGGCTGCATCAGAGAACAGCAGCCTGGAGGACAATCAGACTGAGAGTGGAGATACAATATCCTCGGAGAATGGACAGCTCAAACTTTCTGCAGTGGACTTAAAAATCAAACTGGAGCTAAAGAGACTTGAGTTGGAGGTCAGGCATATGGAACTAGATGCAGCCGAGAAAATGAGGAGTCTACAAGCTGAGGAAAATGAATAGCAGGGGAAGCATGAGAGGGAAATGCTGACTCTTCGCCAGAGTCATGGAGGTAATGGGGAAGGGAGTAACCAGACCCCAGAAGCACAAAAGGTCAGTAAATTTCTTCCACAGTCTAAAGAGGGGGATAATTTTGATAGCTTCATTCATATGTTTGAGCGGGTATATAAACAGTATGAAGTTGACCAAGGGCTCTGTGTACGGTTCCTGACCCCCTTACTCCATGGTAAAGCTGTAACTTCTTTAGCAAAAATGCATGACACTGACTGTTTTGATTATACTGCCGTAAAAAGACATTTATTAGAATGTTTTAAGCTATCACCTGAAATGTATAGGAAAAAGTTTTGTGAGCATAGATGCAAGGCAGATGAAAATGTATGTGAAAATGTTGTTGAACTGAGCACTTATTTTCATAGCTGGGTGAGTGGATGTCAGGTCACCACTTTTGAAGGGCTGGCAGACCTTTTGGTAAGGGAACAAGCCCTTAGCACTTTGCCTGAGGACATGCGGATTTGGTTAGCTGATAGACAGTGTACTACTTCAGAGGAGTTGGGGAAGAAGGGAGACCTGTACCTAGCAAGCAGGGCAGACCTACACAGGAAAGGGACCCCCAGTACTGCTCATGGGACTAAAGGAACCCATGGTGGGCAGCACAGACTGCCCCAACAGAATCCGCATGTAGCAGGGAAAGCCACTAGTCCAGGTACACATCCAGGAGCTAGGGTTAAATGTTTTGAATGCAACCAGTGGGGCCATGTGGCATACAGATGTCCACAGAGGCAAGGTGGGGAAACAAAGGTGAAAGAGCCAGTAAGTGGGAAAGACAAAATGCTAATAGTGGGTTGTCTTGAGACAACCGGGGTATGGAACTACCATCCTGCAGATGTCCTGAGAGGGAAGGATTTGGATGAGGCAGTACTATGTACTTATGCAGTTACGTGCAGTAAGGCTAGGAGACAAGCATGTGGTTCTGGTAGCCTGGGGGAGACCCAGACAGACTGCGTACTTGCAGCCAGGACTGCTGAGGTGGTTACTTCAGGGAGTGAGCTATGCTGTAGCAGTGAGACTGAATGTGAGCCACAGCTGCTTGTGGGTACTGATATTCCCTTGGACAGGGTAACTGCAAAGGTAGAGGTGAGTAGTAGTACCCAGGCTGACAGTGAGGCACCGCTGTCAGAGGATGCCAGACTTCCAGTGGAAGGTGAGCTGGGAAGGGTTACAAGGAGAGACTTGAGACAGGCTTAGCTCTCAGACCCTACATTGCAAGGCCTGAGGCAGGTAGCTAGGGAGGCACCTGATTCTCAAGGGAAGGAGGAATCTGTATACTGGAACAAAGGGTTACTGTACAGAGAGTGGACCCCTGAGGGAGGGCTAGAAGGTGAGAGAGTACAGCGGTTGGTAGTGCCTAGAGCTTACCGTCTGGTGCTTCTAGCCATAGCCCATGATATTCCCTTTGCAGGTCATATGGGCATAAAACATACAAAGAGGCGTATTATGCTAAACTTCTATTGGCCTGGAATTTCCAGAGATGTAACAGGATACTGCAGGACCTGTGAGCAGTGCCAAAAGTTAGGCAAGGCAGGTGAGACAAGGTGAGAGCTCCTTTGATGCCTTTGCCTGTGATAGAGGAGCCATTTCAGAGGGTTGCTATGGATATTGTGGGTCCTCTGAGTACCCCAAGTTCCACAGGGAAAAAGTATATCCTAGTGATTGTAGATTATGCTACACAATACCCTGAGGCAGTGGCTTTGTCATCCATTGAGGCAGAGAAGGTGGCAAATGCTTTGCTAGAGATTTTCAGCAGGGTAGGTTTCCCAAAGGGAATACTGTCTGACAGAGGTGCCAATTTTATGTCAGACCTGTTGGCTTGTCTGTGGAAGTCCTGTGGGGTGAAGCACTTGAAGACCACCCCCTACCATCCCCAGACTAATGGTCTTGTTGAGAGGTTAAACTCTACAATCAAGTCCATGCTACGGGCATTTGCAGATCAGTTTAAGAGGGAGTGGGACAAATATTTGCCCCATTTGTTGTTTGCTTACAGAGAGGTTCCCCAGGAATCCACAGGTTTTCACCCTTTGAGTTGCTGTATGGACATAAGGTGAGGGGACCTCTAGATTTAATTCGAGATGAATAGGAAGGTGAGTGTGAGTCTCACAAGGAGTCTGTTGTGGCATATGTCCTGAACCTCAGGACAAGGCTCAGGGAACTCATGGGCCTGGCCCAGGAGAACCTGGCAGAAGCCCAACAACAGAAAAAGGTGTGGTATGACAGGAATGCTCGAGCTAGAGAGTATGCTGCAGAGCAGCAGGTGATGGTTCTCATTCCTGTCAGACACAACAAGTTGCAGGCAGCCTGGGAGGGACCCTACAAGGTGGTAAGAAAGGTATATGATGTTAACTACATGGTGGAAGTGCTAGGCAGATGGCAGGGGCACAAATTGTACCATGTTAACATGATGAAACCTTACCATGATGAGGAGGCCCTTGTGCTGAGCATTTGCAGTGGATTGCAGGAGGAGTCTGAGGGAGATCTGGGGACTGATCTCCTCAGTGAGGCCCAGGTTGACATCTCGGTGGAAGGGGTAGCAATGTCCCAGCAGCTATCTCCTACCCAGGTTCGAGAAATCTGAGCAGTGTTGCAAGAGTTTGGGGGCATGTTCACCAGGAAACCAGGGAGCACCCACCTGGTGCAGCACCAGGTGGATAAAGGACCCCAAAGGCCTATCAGGCAGGCCCCTTATAGGGTGGCTGAGAGAGTCAAACAGACTCTGAGGGAGGAGGTACAGGAGATGTTGGAACTAGGGGTGATTCAAGAGTCCAACAGTCCCTGGGCCTCACCAGTGGTGTTGGTACCAAAGAAGGATGGCAGCACCAGGTTCTGTGTGGATTACAGGAAATTAAATAGTGACACAGAGTCAGATGCTTACCCCATGCCTAGGACAGATGAGGCCCTAGAGCAGCTGGGTGGAGCTAAGTATCTTACAACCATTGATCTTACCAAGGGTTGCTGGCAGGTGCCCTTGACTCCCAGTGCTAAAGAGAAGTCAGCCTTTGTGAATCCTTTTGGCTTGTATGAGTTCACAAAGATACATTTTGGGATGAAGAATGCCCCAGTGACTTTCCAGAGGCTGGTAGATCATATCTTAGCAGGAGCAGGAGGGTTTGCCCTTGCTTACATGGATGATATTGCTATCTACAGCCATTCCTGGCAACAGCACCTTCAGCATGTCAGGGAGGTGCTGGGCAGACTACAGAGGGCAGGGTTGGCCATTAAGCCGAGCTAATGTCAGGTGGGTATGGCAGAGGTCTCCCACCTAGGACATAGAGTGGGGAGTGGTAAGATAAAGCCAGAACCTGCCATAGTGGAAGCTATTCAGGCATGGCTTGCACCTGTTACCAAAAAAAGGAGGTGAGGGCATTCTTAGAGACAGCAGGATACTACAGAAAGTTTGTTCCTAGTTATAGTACCATAGCTGCTCCCCTCACAGACCTGACAAGTAAGAACAGGCCAGATAAGGTAGTGTGGACCCCAGCATGTGAGCAGGCATTTCTGAACCTTAAGGAAGCTTTGGGAGGACCCCCTGTGTTAGCCAGTCCGGACAATAGCAAAGAATTTGTTGTGCAGGTCGATGCTTTAAACTATGGGGTGGGGGCTGTACTTAGTCAGATTTCTTCAGAGGGAGAAGAGCACCCAGTGATTTATCTCAGTTGTAGGCTCCAACCCAGGGAGGAATGCTATGCAGTGGTAGAAAAGGAATGTCTAGCCATAGTGTGGGCACTACAAAAACTTCAGCCTTATCTGTATGGAAGAAAATTCACTGTGATGACAGATCACAACCCTCTAACATGGTTAAACAGAGCCAGTTAGCAAAATGCCAAATTGCTAAGATGGAGTCTGGGGTTGCAAGCATATGATATGTCAGTGCAGCACCACAGTGGGAGTAGCAATGCCAGTGCAGATGGGCTCTCATGACAGGGAATGGGGTGAGGTACACCCAGACAGACCTGACACTCTCAAGCGATGTTTCTCAAGGGGCACTTGAAAAACTTGCTTGAGCTCCCCTGGGAGGAAGAAATGTGATGATTGGGGAGAGATGGGCAAAGGCTGCCAGCCTTGTCAAATAAAATTTGATATCTAATTCTGGCATTTGTAAATAAATGTAAAATACAGGCATGTTTTCTTAATAATAAATGCAAAATACAGGCATGTTTCTTGAGTGCAAAGAAAACACTGTAAAATGTGAACTTCAAGATTGTTGCAACATTGCCATCTGCTGTAAGGAAAACCAAGCCAAGCATTTCAAATGTCTTTGAAAGTACAATTATCTAAAAAATGGTGCCAGAGCGGCTAGCTGAACACATTCTTCCTATTGTCTTAACTTAAGGAATGATTGTTAGAGTGTACATGTGGAAGGTGCTTTATTGCTTTGGTTTCTGCTAGAGTGTATATGTGAAATGCCTTTTATTGTTGTATTCTCCTGTGCAGGTGTTATCTTGCTAAATAATGTAAATGGAGTTTCTATTAGCCTGGGAACTCAGAGCAGGTGCCAAGATGATGCAATATGAATACTGGGAAAACCTAAGTGTCAAAAAATGATGTAATCTGGGGAGGACCCAGAGACATGTTTGTTAGTGATGTTTTACAAACTGTGTCTCAGAGAGAGATAGAGGCATTTTGATCTGGACATCTAACTTATAAGCACTCTGCCTTGTGTTCACATGTAAGTTTCTAGCACTGTGATTTCTTGTAGGAGTAGTTAAAGCTAGTAAAGATTAATTATGTATTTTTCTTTGAAATCAGACCTGTCCTACTGTATTATTTTAAGCTTCTGTGTGATCTGTGAACTCTTAGATATCTCTGTGGTGAAGTAGTTTTGTCTTGTGTTTTAATTATTTATTACTAAATATTTTTAAAACATTCTACCTGTGGCTGCTTTGTGTAGAGACAAGCTCTAGAATACATTGCATATTTATAGAGGTTATTGTAATAGGCCACTCTAAAGAGGCACAGTTGGAGAATCTGTGTCAGCCTTTCCCAGGAGTGTCTGTGAAGTTGTATAAATACTTATCTCAAAGTGTGTGTGTGTTGTGTCAGCTACTTGGCAGGGACATGAAGCACTGGTTGGACAGAGAGAGTACTTGAGGTTTTATCTTGCCCAGTTAGGCTGAGACCTGGACTCTATAGCTGTGCCATTGGGGAGTCGTATTGGGGACCTGGTGAGCAAAGGAGCAACCAGCCCTAGACTGACTGTGATCTCTGTGTGCACTTAAGGGAAATTGTATTTTACTGCATTAGTGCATTAGTTATCCTCCTAACCCTGAAGTGGCTTAGTCCACGAAAGCACTCACCTGTTATTTGTCTTTGGATTAAAAAGTGTTTTATGTTATTTGCAGCCATGGTCTGGTGCCTCCTTTTTCTACTTTTATGAATTGACTGCTGGTTGGAAGCACTGTTTGCCATTACCATTTATTTTTTGCCTTTTGCTTAATTTACATTGCATTTTGTATGAAGTTAGTTAATTTAAAATGATATACACATGTGCTTAGAAAAAGAGAGTATTTAAAATCCTACACTCCACCATATACTACAAGTATTTTCTGACACTTGTGAGATGGAAATTTGACATTTAGTTAATAGGCTCCCTACTAAAAGTTTTTTTTTATTTAACAAAGGAAGAAAGATGAGCATTACTAGATTTATTGAATCAAGATAATCTTGGAATAATGAATGCTGACAATGGTAGTGGGATTGTTCTTATGGATTCAACTGATTATATTAAGAGTTTGCTATCTCTATTAGCTGATCAAGATTGTTGCATACAAGATGTTCTTCGTATTTCACTGTTGCAGTCATCACATTTGGGTTATTTGCTTGCAGTAGCCCTCAGTTGGCCTGATTAACAAAGTCTTGGGTCCTGCGTCGGTTGCTGTCCCTTCTTCTATGACGTCAGGTTGTCAGGGGTATAAAATATGCAGCCGACACCATTCCATCAGTCTTTCTTGCTGTGCGGTGCCCAAAGCAGAAGCAGTTCACAAGTGTCGGTCGGCCGACTCCTAAAATTTTCATTTTTGAGTTCCAGAACCGAAGTCTTCAACTAAAGCTAAGTACCTCATTTGGGGAAACTTTTTCTTGCTCCTTACCGATGTCAGTAAAAGTTAATAATTGCATTTCTTGTGGAAAGCAAATACCTCACAAAGATTTTCATTCGTACTGTATTCCTTGCCTAGGCCCTGACCACGACGTACCTTGCTGTCGTTTTTTTGTGCCTTATTTTATCAATGCACTATCCGTCATCGGTATATTTTCACCTCTAAATATTTCGCTTCTCGGTTCAATTATCCAGAAATTTCGTTGGTAAGCCATCCGACTACTGGAATTCTGAAAAAGCGCAAAGATAAAGACAGAGACAAGCCGCCTAGGTCCAAAGCTGCCGACGACGCTTCTCCTAAGCCAGTCTCCAGTTCGCCGGTACTCAGTGAGGCGCTTTTGCAGCCCCTGATACTCGCTACTTCTGATTTGCAGGCCTCTACTGAGACCCATTCAGAGTCTGGTATGCCACGAGATGCTTCAACTGTGGAACCTGATGTCTCTACCTTGGATAGGTCCGGAGCCACTATGCAGGCACCAGCTTCTGAGGGTGTATTCAGGCCTATGGACTTGCATATTAAACTGATGCCTCCTCCTTCTTTAAGGCCTAAACCTCTAACCATGCATAGAAAACTGACACCCAGATCGCATGCTCAGGCCTCTATGCCTAAAACACAAATATAAGAATGGCTGAAGATCTTATAACTTTATTCAGGGGAAGTCAACCACCGTCTTCTAAGAGACCTAGGACTGAAATTGTTTATGAATCTTCTGACCAGGATTCTTATTTTTCTGATTCTTCTGATGATTTGGATTTACCCTTATCTACTTATGAGGATTCTGATGCAGAGGACTCTATACTCTCCGTTTCTCCTCCAGATGATTTTTCTTTTGGTGAAACCTTGCACACTCTAAGGGAGCATTTCCACTGGGAAAACCAAGATTTTTCTGATTCGAAAAAGAGGCTTAGTGATTTCTTACTCTTGTCTCAGCATAGGCCTTTAGTTATTCCTCCTGTACTAGATATTGTTGATGATGTCTTTTCGGAATCTAGTTAGGCCCCTGATTCTTTGCCTCCTGCTCCCAGAAAACCTGATGGATATTACAGGGTTCCGGATTCTCACAAGTTCCTTTTCAAAAATCCTATTGCGGATCCTGAGACCATTTCACAAGGACCCAAGGGCATTAAGGCTTCTACTGCCAAAAAACCTACCCCTTCTGATAGAGACTCCAGGGCGCTTGATAGATGGGGTAAGAAGGTTTACATTTCTGCAACCTTGGCCATTAGGGCCTTAAACTGTCAGTTTCAGATGTTAAAGTATCAACAACATATTATTGGATTGCTTAAACAGAAAATGATGTTGATGCTTGATTATGCTGAAAATAAGGAATTACATGATTTAATGCATTCTGCTGAACAGGTTGGAAAACATATTTTTTGTACAACCACAGTCTATCAAAAAGAACCAAAATTTTTTTTTTTTTTGGTTGGAAAACATACTTTGCAATATGGGTTTGATTCTTTAGAGGCCTCATGCAGGGCTGCTGCCACTGGGTCTGTACTCAGAATGCATGCTTGGCTTAAGGAGCAATCTTTGCCTGATCATGTTAAAGCTAAACTGTTGGATGCTCCCTTAACTCAGGACTGCCTATTTGGCAACAAAGCTGAGAAATTTCTTAAAAAAGATGGAAGATAAAGCTAAATCTATGCAAACTGTTAACAATTTCTTACCAGTTCAGCCTCCAAGATTTAGTAGGCATTGGCCCTCTAAAAATTGATCCTTTCTGGCTCCTTCCAGGCCTTCTCAATCCAAACACAGACAAAACAGGAACCCCAGGTTTCAGTTCCAGGGTACGCACAAGCCTAAGCAGTGGGGGGCTTCCGCTTTCAAATGTGGGAGTAGTAAGACTCCCCCCTATGGAAAACTGTCTCAACGACTTGATTTTAAAACTTCCAAGCACTTTTCAACTGAATGCTCCTTTAGGGGGAAAGATTGGTCTGCAGGCCAAAAACTGGGAACTCATTACCCAGGACAAATAGGTTTTTAATATAGTGTCCCAAGGATACAGATTTCACTTCCACACATTACCAACATCAAAAGGCTGGCCAGACCTACCCCAAAATCAGTGGGCAGAGGCTCAAAAGCAAATACTCTCTCTTTTAAAAATAAAGGCTATTCAAACTGTACCAGAAGAGGAAAAAGGACAAGGTTTCTACTCAAGAATTTTCCTTTTACCCAGAAAAGACAATTCATGGCGTCTTATTCTGGACCGGTCTACTCTAAACACCTTTTTGGTGATTCCAAAATTCAAGATGCTGACTCTTCACCAGTTGCTTCCTATGTTAGGAAAAGATGTCTGGATGGTAACACTCGATTTAAAGGAAGCATACCTGTACATCTAAATCAGGGAATCTTGCAGAAGATACCTACGCTTCAAAGCAGGCTACAATCACTACCAGTTCTCTGCAGTGCCCTTTGGCTTATCTACTGCATCCAGGGTATTCACAAAATGCCTAGCCCCATACATTGCATTTTGCAGGCAAATAAATATTCAAATATACCCATACCTGGATGATTGTTTAATTCAGGCAGAAAGCCAGGACATACTTTTGAATCATCTGGCCTTTGTACAAAGGGTGCTAACTTTTCTGGGGTACACCATAAACATAAAGAAATCAAACCTGGTACCCTGTCAACAAATCATACTCCTGGGAGAAGCTTGAATACAACTTCCCAGATGGCTTTCCTCATGCCAGAGAAACAAATTTATTTAACAACCTACTTCAAACAAGTGGCCACAAAAACCCTACTATCTGCAAGGCAAATACCGCAAGCCTTGAGGTTCATGGAATCCTGCATTCTTCTAATTCCATATGCAAGACTGTATATGAGTAAACTACAATGTTATCTAAAAAGCCTATGGGTGTCAACATTCTCAAGATCTAGAAGCGATGATTCCTATCATATCTTGCCTACGCCTACAGTTTCTTTGGTGGGCAAAGGCCTGCCACCAAAACAAGGGACTACCATTCACACCACCCCCTGCCACCCAAACCCTAACAACAGACGCATCAGATTATGCATGGGGGACTCACCTGGCAGGAAAGTACATTCAGGGCAAATGGAACCCAAGTCAAATGCACTTGCATATCAATCAAAAAGAAATGTTAACTGTACAGAATGCTCTGACAGCCTTCAAGGACCACATTCTTCCAGGACAATTAATGGTAAAGACAGACAACACCACTGTTATGTGGTACATAAACAAGCAGGGGGGGTACCCATTCTTACCCCCTCTGCAGACTAGCCATGGCATTATGGAACACAGCCTTGAGCTACCAAGTACATCTACAAGCTCAATTCCTGCCAGGAAAACTAAATACACTGGCAGATGAACTAAGCAGAAACCTCATGGACCCACACGAGTGGAAACTGGAACCAAGGATTTTCAACATGATGACAAGCAAATGGGGGAGCCCAGATATAGACCTGTTTGCCTCCCCCAAGAACAAGGATGATTTTGATTGCACCAGACTGGCCATGCCAACACTGGTACCCCCTCTTGCACAGTATGTCACTGTTGGGCCCATGGCACTTGCCTCAGACTCCAACCCTATTGTCTCAGCAGGAGAACCAGATTCTGCACCCTCAGCTTCATACACTGAACCTAGCAGCCTGGCTAATTATGTACTCTCTCCTTTACCATCCCTCAGTAAATCAGTGATGGATATCATTTTAGAGGCAAGGAGGCCTAGTACTAGAAAATCTTATGCTGAAAAATGTGCCTGGAACCAATCTCAAGGGATGAGCACAGCAGTGCCCAATTTACCTCAGATTTTACAATACTTAACTGAGATGCTTCACAAGGCCATGTCTTTCTCCTCCATCAAAATTCACGTCTCAACCATTTCAGCTCAATATAACACAGAACCTCCCCTCTTCTCTCATCCAGTTCTTAAGCAGTTCCTCAGAGGGGCAAAAAATCTACGACCACCCAGGAGAGCCCCAACTCCAGCCTGGGACCTTAACATTGTATTAGAAAAGCTCACATTTCCTCCTTTCGAGCCAGCTGCCACTGTGGATTTAAAATTCCTCTCTTGAAAAACAGCTTTCCTTTTAGCAATCACTTCAGCAAGAAGGGTATCTGAATTACAGGCCCTCATGGCAGTGGAGGCTTTCATCATCTTTCATGCAGACAGGGTGTACCTCAGGGCCAATTCCTCCTTCATGCCCAAGGTGGTATCCAGTGTGGCCCTTAATCAGTCCATTCATTTGCCAATCTTCTTTCCTAATCCACAGAACAAAGGGGAATTGATACTGCACTCCTTAGACATGCACAGACAACTTAGCTTCTACTTGGACAGGACTAAACCTCAAAGGAAATCTGACCAACTGCTGGTGGCATTTGCTGCAGGGGCACAGGGGAAGGCTATTTCAAAGCAAACCATTCCCAAATGGATAGGCCATTGCATTCATTTCTGCTACAAGCATCATGGAAAACCTATCCTACAGGGGATCAAACCCCACTCAACCAGGGCTGCATCTACCTCTATAGCCTTTCTCAGAGGCATCCCTACCAGGGAAATCCTAGAAGCTGCTACCTGGAGTTCAGTACATACTTTCACCAAGCATTACCATCTGCCAGTTTTCTCTAAATCCAGAGCTGGCTTTGCCACTGCAATCTTGCAGGGCCTTTTAGCTGGTCTTAATGCTATCTAAATTCCTCCTCCCATCCTTAGCTTTGGGAATCTACCCAAATGTGATGACTGCAACAGTGAAACACAAAGAACATAGTACAGTTGTGTACACTTACCATAAATGTAGATGTTTGAATGTATTCACTGTTGCAGTCCTGGTTACCCTCCCTCCATCCCCCTTTCTGCTTTTGGCTATACCTCTACTCTCCTTTACTATGCTAAAAAGCTTTTTGGTGTATTTTCTTTTTTTGTTGGAGGTATAACCTTCTATATTTATAGAGTTAATTGCTTCCCATTAGGGGGGCACCTGACATCTGGGGCAAGAAAACTGATGTAATGGCATTGGCTGCATGTTTTATACCCCTGACAATCTGACGTCATAGAAGAAGGGACAGCAACCAAAGCAGGACCCAAGATTTTGTTAATCAGGCCGACTGAGGGCTACTGCAAGCAGATAGCCCAAATGTGATGAATGCAACAGTGAATACACTCGAACAGCTACATTTATGGTAAGTGTACACAACTGTACTTTTCTATTAATATTATTAACAAGCAGTTTTTGAAATTAGGTAAGTGTTTACTTGATTTGGTACAGCAAGGACAAACAGATTTAGCATTATTTCAATTTTTAAGAGTCAACTGTCTTAAATGGCATGGTTCTTTGGTATACCAAAAATTCTTAAGAATGTTTAGGCACCAGATTTTAGATGGATTATAGCAACAGATGACAGTAAAATGGAGAGTAATTTTGGTCTATTCAGATTATATACTTAAACCATTGGATTTGTTATATAATTATAAGTTTACTGGCAGAGAAGCAATGCTAGTTACAATGGATGTCACTTCTTTGTGCACTTTCATAATACAAGATACTGATATTTAATTTTTAAGAAAATACCTATGTAGGTTTACTAGTTCAATACTTTCATTAATACAATTTGTACATTATCATTACTAGTTTTGGAAAATATCTGTTTTGGTTTTGATAAATATTTTAGACAAAAGAGAGGTGTTACAATAGATGCAGAGATGGCATCTTCATTTGCTAACATAGTTATGAGCTGGTGGGAAACAGAAGATTTATGTTCCCATACTTTGTTTAATAAGATTTATTTTTATAAATGATACATTGATTCTTTAATATTTATGTGGGAAGGCGGCTCAGATAAAGTTGATGTTTTTTATCAGACCTGAATTTAAGTACTGATTTTCTCACTTCTACTAAAGCTAGTCAAGATGAAATTGTACAGTCTTTGGATGTTGAAATGAAGTTGGATTTTAGTATTTCATAGTAAGATTTTTATGAAACCAACTATTATTAATGATTATTTTTGTAACTGTCAGGCATCTAATGTTTATGAAAGAAAATGTAATTAGAGGACAATGTATTAGAATAAGTTGATTAGTTACTGATGATACTGTGTTTGCAAAAGAAGTAAATTATTTCAGAAGATTATATAAGGAAAAAGGTTATACTGAAGACACACTGAATAAAATAATTTTAGAAGTTAATAATTTTACACATACTAAATGTTGTCCTATTTTGAAAAAAGGGTTACAGAAAGTAGGAAAGGGAAAAGATGATTGTACTTTGGCTAGAGCTTTTCCATTACCAGTTTCTTTAGAATCAAGCAACATTAGAACTATTTTAGACAATAATTGGAAAATGATTTTATGTAATAAAGACTTGACTACTATATTAGGTGAAGAACCTGAATTTACTTATAAAAAGACAAATAATTTTAGACATTTGTTTGAGAAGACAATTGAATAAAGGTGCACCGATAGGTGCAGTGGTCAAGTGCTGTAGGTTTATAAGGTAAGGTTTAAACATTTTTAAATACACTAAGAAATCAATTTGGGTGAAAGACAGGTCCATTTGTGACTCTATGTATGTAGTTTATTTAGCTACTTGTGAAACCTGTGAAGGATTATATGTTGATAAAACAATAAGAAAAATTTCAAAGTGAATATATGAGCACTTGTCATCTGTTAGGAAGAGATTATAGCAATCCTAGCAAAATTTACATTGATTTTTTAAAAGTTTGTTTTTTGAGTTGTATTTTGTACATAAAAGAACCTTTAGTGGGAACATAAATACTCTTTTGGAGGTGAAGGAGGTAAACTGGCAAATTTTATTAGCAGCATATAAGACAGCAGGTCTTAATGATAATATTAACATAAAATGTTGCTAAAAGTATGTGTCTAGAAATGAAGTATTTTAGATATTATTTATATTATTTATTTTAGTTTACACACTTGGTTTAAGTATAATATAATATAATATATTAATTTCATGATATATTTTTATTATATACTTTTATTATGATTTTTGTTGTATCACCATTAGCAATTATATACACAAGGTTTTATAGCATTAAGAATTGCATAAATTAGATATGTTGTAATTAACTTTTGGTATTATGATTATATTAGGTTGTGTCTTTAAATATTATATTTGTTTATTTTGTGTGAATGTTAGCTCTGATGATGTTTTATTCAAGCAAAGAATAAAAAGCTAAGCAACATTCTGTTTGATGTAGTGTTTTAAGGTTGCCTTTTCTTATTTCCAGTCTGCTGCAGTCATTTTGTGTTTTTTTTCATTGTTGCTTTGTGGCATTTTCCAAAAAGTGATTTTTGTGTGGATTAATGTTTAATGTCTGCCAGCTCATTATACTTCCAAAGATATGATCCCAATTACTTTTTTCTTCTGTGTCACACCACCAACATTTGCAATCTATCTGAGGAAAAATTCTTTGGAGTCTGCTTAGGATATAAAGAATACCTATGCAAACACTTCCAAGCAAAGATCCTAAATCTTTTTTTGCACATTTGGGAGCCATACATATATCCTCCCATTGTTTCTCTCTTATAGGTTCATAGGTTCATAGGTTCATAGGTTGGTACTAGGCTATCAGCCCTAGGGCCTATACAAGCCTAGCCATAACAATTCCCTGGCTATTTCTTCCCACATTATTTACTTTCCTGGACCCCTGTCTAGCAGGGCGACTGACGTGATCCCTGGGGTGAATTTCCTTTCTCTGAACCGCTTATCCAGTCTCTCCTCTCAATCCTTTCTAACCTCCTCTGACAGATTCCAATAGCTGGCATGTGATATTTTATATGCACGACTATTTACCTCCTTTTTTAACAGGAGCTTCTTTTCTAGATTCTACTAAAATCTCTACCAGTGCCGGTCTTTCACTTAGGATCTCCCTATTCCTCTCTAGCCTGTAGTCCAAATGTATTCTTGGCCTCTTCCCATTCTGTTACCTTTCCTTCTCTAATTATTTGCTCCATTACCTTGACATTTTCACTGTTTGCATCTTGCTATCCATATCCATAAAACAGAGCTTTCAGTTTCTCAGTTTTTCTATTTTCTTTTGTTTAGTCTCTTCCCACATATCCTTAGCTGCCACAACAAAATCTTTTTTAATCCATACTCCTATTTACTTCATTTTAACATGTCCCCATAAATATGGGTTTTGCTGAATCAATTTGTGCATGACTACAAAGTTTACAGCTGGTGCCTTTGTTTTATTTTCATGAATTTTGTATCCCAAAACTTGAACATGTCTCAGAATGTTCCACAACACTGAAATAGCCTTTTCTGGTTTTATCAGGTACAAAATAATATCACCTGTAAATAAAACCAATTTTTCTTGATTGCCATATCAATTATATCCTTGAATTTCCAAGCCCCTTATTTTCTTTGCCAACGGTTCTAAATATGATGCAAATAACCAAGGGGAGGCCACCCCTGCCTGGTTCCTTGTTCAAACAGAGCTTATCAGAGATGCCCCCCTCACACAATTTCACATGTTAATTTTCACCTCCAATCCCTCATATATCCTCCTAATTAACTTTATTATTGTATCAGGAAATGGAAATGCATCCATTGCCCTGCTCATAAAATACCAGCTTACTCTATTGAATGCTTTCTCTGTATCAAGACGAACCAACAACAACGGTATTTTGCTACATTCTGCTTTTCTCTGGATCATCATTGTTCTCTTAATGTTGTTAAATGTTTGCCCCCCTCCACTAAACCACATTTATCCATATCAATCAGTTTAGACATCACTTTTGCCATTCTTTTTCATTGCAGACATAAACACTTTATAGTTATTATTTAAAGTTGAAATGGGCCTATATGAAGTTGGATCTTTAAGGTCTTTAGGGATTACAACCACCACTGCTTTTTCTATGATGTTGGTGCCTCCCCTCCTTTTAAAAGGGTCTATATCACCGTATCGAAAAGTAAAATGTTGAATGCTCACAATAGCAAAAGTACCGAAATGTCGGGAGTCCGTTTTTGAGATCGCTGTACAGTGAAGATTGGGATATTTGCCCTTTCCTCATTGTAGTGCAATCTTGGAGTTGAAATATATATTTAGTGGGGGGTGTGGGGGGCACAGCCCCCTACAATAACGAGTTTGGATTTTGGCATTTTTGCTCTTGTGAGCGTTCGACATTTTGTGTCTTCGATACGGTGATATAAATGCTTTTAAAATACTGTTAAACAAAACCTTCCAGATCTTAATCACTATCTTCCCTCCTAACACCCAAACTTTCGCAGGATTGCTGTCTACTCCTGGAAACTTTGCTGTAGATTGATTATGCATCACCATTTTTATCTCATCTCCACCTATTCTAATTGTTAACTCTAACTCTATTCTAATTGTTAGTAATTGAGCTTCATTTACCTCTAACCTTTACATATTTAATTAGTCCATAAACATTTCAAAATATCCCTTAATCTTTTATGAAACGTATACTTTATGAACTTTTTTTGTAATCTTCATTCTGATTAATGAAAACAGATCTTTAGGCCAGGAAATGGAAAATGCAGATTTCTGCAATGATTAAATTCAAAGAAAACAGCCTGCATCTAAATGGCTGCAAATCATGCATGCGAGTGGTGAGTGGAAAACTGAGTAAGGACATGTTAAAAGGAAGGGAGACTGAGGAAAAGTGCTAGACAAGTAAAGTCACAAGAATAGAGGTACTAGTCAAAACATGCACTTTTTGCTGCATATGTTTTAGGGGATCAAAGGGACCGCAAGATGGTTGTGAATGGCTGTCACAATATTGTATATCAATAGTTTCAGTAGTTTTTAAAGTTTATGTTGGGAGGAATATAGCTGTTTTAAGTCTAGTCTTTGTTATTGCTTTGTTGAGTTATTGGTTCTGGTTTTGTGCCCCGACAAGATTACCACTGGCATTCTCTGAATCCTTTAACTGGTGCTGGTGTTTTGGTATCTTGTTGCTTTTCACTTGGAGAACTGAAGTTAACTGTCTATTTCTTGAACCTGGTGGGTTCTGTGGAAATCAACTGTCAGTAACAGATGTGGAACTGTGGAATTCAAAGTCATCCAGAGCTGCTCTAATTGAATCATTTTCTGTTTGGCAACCTTCTGATAGTTTGTTTGGAAGTTGTTAGGAGACAGTTGAGAGTTAATCTGATGAGCCACTGGACTTGGAGTTGGATTCCATTATGCTGCTGGTCTTTCAGAGAGTCAAATTAATGATGTGCCATTTGGTAACTGACCTTGGAAGCTATGCACACTGCTGAACAGTTTTAAACATGGAGGAGAGCCACATTTCATAGTTTAGTTGCTTATTGCATTTTGCGAATCTCACTGGAACTAATGTCCATTTATTGTGTTGGGTTGTCCTTGGGCTTGCACTACTGGCCAGCTGCCAGGCATGACTTGTTCATTGTTCTAACTTTCAAAGCTGTTACCTGATCCTAAATCACGATCATTCAAAGATTTTCAAGGGTGGGATTAGCCCCATGAGCCTTCTATCATTTTGTGTTTGTTTCTTTTGATTTGATGCTTCCTGGCAATCAGTCCTCCTGTGATCACTCAGCTGATATTTCCCAGGTGGGTAAGAGGCAATTTAGGGAAGGAGTCATCAAAATGATCATTAGGGCTGTTCTTATTTTAGCTATAACCCTCTCTCACTGTCATTTGTACATGCTGATGGATATGATGGCCTGCATTGTCTTCCCCTGTGGATTTCTATGGTTCTGTGGTTGTCTGGCAGTTGTACTTCAGGCTAGGCCATTTACCAGTGCTGAGAGAGTACATTGAAAGCTGGGCCATCGTAGAGATTGCTGGGGTATCTATTACATTGCTTTAAATCTTATTTTGGATTGACTGTTAGTAGGGATCAATTTAGATGATTCAGAATCACTAGGTGATGCCTATAACATGGATGTGACTGGTCTTCTGCTTTCTGATGCCCATGCATGTGAGCAGTCTAGGTGTAATGCTTGATATGAGGCATGGTTTGAACATGAGCTCTCCATACATACAAGGATAACAGTTATAATGAAGATGGCAGAAGAGAGTGACCTTTATAACGACAAACTTATTTTGGATGCTTATTACTCACTGTACCAAAACAAATTTCATGCAAGATTTTTTTAGACAAGTAAGATTCCTACCAAGTAAGCCATCTAGCTACAGTCTTTGAGTGGTGGACAGGTTCTGCATCCAGCCTACCTTGCTATTTGATTTTTTTCCATTGCTTAGTGTGCAAAATGTGTTTGCTTTTTAGTGGTTAAGAATGCCAAGATAAGACTGTCCTTCCCTTTAAATTAACTTGTGAAACATTGTTTTTTTTTTGTACAGTGTGAGTATTAAATACTTCTAATGGGATGAATTTACCTGTGTTGACTATAACGAGATGATAGACATCATTTCATTAAAGCATCAAATGTATTGTAGGATGGATACTTGTTCCTTGAAGTCAGTTAATCTTGGTCTTGAGCTTCAATCATAATTCAGTTATTTTTCACATTTTTCATTCTTTGTTGAGGAATATTTTTTAACAAATGCCACCTTCATTAAAAGAGGCCTTGTTGACCCCAAAGCTTAAAAGAACAGGAATTGGTACAGGCATAGTGGAAACATTACTGTCCTCTTTCTAACTCTCTTCTTTTACAGTTAAGGTCACCAAGAAGGTAATACATAGGAGAGGTATTTTTATGTAACATCACATGCAGAATACTGAGACTGCCCCCATTTGAATGGCTAATTACTTACAAATACTGAGGGATTACTGGTTATATTTCATCTTGGTTCTCCTTAATCTATCAGCCATTACACTGTAGGCCATGAGATCAAGAATGTGTGTTTGAAGGCATACTACATCTGAACTGGTACTGTTACATACATAAATACATACAGATATTTCAGGCTTGGGCAATAATGCCCTTCTAGCATTCCAGAAAGACAAAAAAGTAAATCATTCCAATAATAAGTGCTCAAGTTGTTCTTAAAAAATATACACTCTAGTGCTTGATTTGGTAATGTAGTTTATGCATCAGTTACTCTCTCATAAAACCAGTTAGTACCTCTCTCATTCCTATATAATCTCTTTTTTAATTTCTCCAAGTCTTTTGGGTTTCTAATGCCATGACAGGAATGGACCCCATTCCTAAGTCAAAGTATGATTAAAGTTCATGACATTAGTATTGTTTCAATCTTTGATGTTATCCAGAAGTGCTCTTCGCAGCACCCACAATGTACCCAGTAATGACTCTTTCTGCAATTCATATGGAGTTACATGCATTGGTAAAATACTTAAGTATGATTGTAAATTATTTTTATATGACCTGTTGCTCCTACTACTACAGGAACTGTCTGAGTATCCGTATTCCACATTGCCCTCATTTTTGCCTGCATATCCTGGTATTTTATGACTTTGTGCCTCTCTGTATGTAAGACACTGTAGCCACTAGGTGTAGCAATTTCAATGATAAATGCTACTTTTGTATTTGTTTCACGGACTATATCTAGTTTTTATGCATCTATTTTTTGAACTGTTGGTAATGGGTGATCCCATGTGATATAAATATCATAATTTTTTAAAATGCTTTGTGGCTCATATTTCCAATGTTTTTCAGCTACTTCGGTATTATAATTGTTGCACAATCCCTAAAGCAACAGTCTTGCCACATTATTATGGCTTTCAATATACAGTCCTTCTGCCATTAGTATATCACAACCAGCAACAAGATGTGCGACTGTTTCCAATTCTGTTT
Source organism: Protopterus annectens (assembly GCF_019279795.1). NCBI lineage: Eukaryota > Metazoa > Chordata > Ceratodontiformes > Protopteridae > Protopterus > Protopterus annectens. Next base: position 823,646,593 of record NC_056726.1, read on the forward strand.
TACAAAACCTACACCTGTCTGTTTCTCCCACATGTTTAATGGACTTTGTAAGCCAAAGTGATTATAGTCCACTATCTTGGGCCGCCAATATTAACCTTTCATCTTTTGGTTTAAATTCACCTCTCCTTAACCATTCCTGCATTCAATCCTGATCAACATGAGGTTGTTCCAAGAGTTTTTTATAGTTGCAAATATATTTATGCATTTTCCACATTTCTTGCCTTCTCATCTGATTCTTCACCTTATATTCTTTCTTTTTTTTTGCATATTCAGTTGCTGCCTGATTTTTATCTACTTCTGGTCTGGTTTGATTTCCATTCTGTCTTGACACCAATATGCTTTTACTAGACTAAGCAGGGTAGTCATCTTAGACTTATTCTCCTCATGTTTTAAAACTTTCATTACATTTAGGTCCTGTGAGGTCAGCAGATATGTATGCAGTCCTATGACTGCAGATCTATATGTGTAATCAATTCACGGAGGCCCATACCTCCTTCAGAATGGGGAATATATAGTGTTGGTATGCACTTATTTTTATAAAACATTTGATGAGCATGAAACATCCTTTTTGTTTTTCTGTCCAACCAATCTAACACCTTTTGGGCCCAGTCAGTCACTCCAAAACTGCAAGTTGGGACAGGAAGAACAAATTGGTTTATAGCTTGGACTTTGTTCCTACATGCCAACACTGTTTTCAGTATTAAGTTTAGTCATCTAAAATATTTCTTACTAAATTTTATTTGGATTTGTTCATGTTTTATTGGTGATCCTTTATCAATTCCCAAATATTTGTACACTCCCTCTTGCTCAAGTTCTTTTATATCACATTCCTGTCCCAAACTGATGATTTCTTGGTGCTGCAACTTTCCTGCTTTAAAGGTTGCTTTTGCACATTTATCAAGACCAAATGACATTTTTATATCATTTGAAAAAGTTTTGACCACTTGCAGTTGAGCTTTCAGTTCTTCATCAAATGAACTATACAGTTTTAAATCATCCACAAAAAGAAGATAAGAAGTCTTTGCACATTGTTCTTTTCTGGGAGCCAAATTGTAGCCACGACCTAATCTGTTAAGTAGACAGCTTAATAAGTTAAGGGCAACACAAAAGAACAACAGTGACAAAGAGCCACCCTGGAAAATCCCCCTTTGAATTGTTATCCCTGGAATAATAATTTGTCCTTTATCATGGCTTAACTGTAAAGTGGTTTGCCACTGTTTCATGGCTGCTGTAATGTAATCGATCAGTGTAGAGTATATCTTTCACATTTTTAAACATTTGTTTATCCAAGTATGTGGGATACTGTCAAATGCTTTTTTGTAGTCTATCCATGCCATACTTAGATTATTTCCCTTTTTTACAGTTCTCCATTATGACTTTATTTAACAACAAATGATCCTTTGTTCCATATGACTTTCTTTCTTACTCTTTTGTTCTATTTCCACAATTGAATTTTCTTCTAAATGACTATAAACCGTGTCAGCACTAATTCCAGTGTATAGTTTATATGCCTACACAAGGCAAGTTATTAGTCTACAGTTTTTAGGATAGCTTGCAAGTTTGCTCTTAAGTAGGGGTATTGTTTTTCCTGCTGTTAACCACGCCGGTGTCTGTTTGGGCTGTGCATATAAGTAGTTCTTACTCATGGCTAAATCTTCATGTAAAGATGTTAATACTTTTAATCAGAGATTAGGTACTGCATCTGAGGCTGGGCTTTCCAGTTAGGAGCTTTTCATAACTTTGTTTCAATCTCTCTGGCTGTTACTTAATCCCATTTCATATCCTGTACATTTGAACTTCTTATTCTTTCTTTTACTTCATCTATCCATTTAGAATTTTTGTTATGATCCACAGGATCCAAAATGTATGTATTTCTTCTTTTTTTTTTTTGGTGGTGTTTCACTTCTTTTTGCCTTGCTTCCTAATTCTCTATAAAACTTTTTTGGATCATCAACAAATTGCTTATTTTGTATTTTTCCTTTATATTTATCTGCATATCTTCTAAGTTTTTCTGCCTATGCTGATATTTTTAGTTTATTTTTTGCAATAGTGGATGATAGATCCTTATCTGTTCTGATACGGGGCATTGCTTTTATCATGTCTATCTTTCTGAATATTTTTGTTGATCTGTTACCTGTTCTATACTCTTCTAACAATGACATTTCTTATCTTAGTTTCTTTATAGTCTTCTCTATTTGATACTTCCATGATGGCATTTCCTTCCCCTCTTTCTTTCCGTTAACTGCCCTGTGTTTTTGTGGTAAGGCTTCATCTGTTATTAATTTAGCTGCACAGTAATATATATTATTTACTTTTGTTATATTGCATGAATCTCTAAGAACAGTCCTAATTACTGTGTTCATTTGTTTTATCCAACTTCTAACTCTTTGGGTTTTATTGACTTTCTGTAGTCTATTTATTTCATTGATCTTAATATGTCTCTCTATCGCTATTAAATCAAGCAACTCTTTTCTTAAACTGAGGGCACATTCTTTGTTCTCCATTTCCTGTGAGCATTCTATAGAAAGTTCCAGAACATCCTTCTGTGCCACATTCTCTTCAGTTTCATCCTGCCTCTTCCATTGCTCTTTCATATGGGAACTCACTGGCCTAACACTCCACAACATTGACTGCATCCGAGTTGCCACATTTTCCTATTCCGTCCCTTGCTGTGCAACTGCAATTAAACTTTTGTGTTGGTTTCCTGTGGAAGGCTTCAAAGTATTGTCATATGGCAATTGATCAGATGTTTCCCACTCCACTGGTTTCTCCTTAATTTGAGGATCCATTGCTTTATTCTGCTGTGATGTTATCGGAGTTAGATTTTCTACACTAAATCCTTTACTTCTGAGGTAACCCATAACTTCAATTTCTATTTCTTTAACATCTCTATTACTAATCCTCTTTTCTTCTTTTCTTTTCTTATTTTTTGCATTGTAAAACTTTCTATATCCAGATGCCTTTTCCCATATTTCCCTTAAAATATCTTTAATGCTGCTCTTTTTTTTTGTATTGATTAGCTTTGCTTTCTCCTTTGCATAAATATTGCACCATATTAAATCTCTTTTTCTTTCTCGTGTCCATATTTCTTCTTAAGATGTCTCCTGCTCCTCCTGTTTCTCCTTACTGTGGGGACTTGTTGTTCTATCATGCTGTGATATAACCTGTTAGATATTCTACACTAAATCTTTCACTTCGCAGGTATTCCATAACTTCTGCTTTATTAATCTTCTGTTCTATGGTCCCTCTTTGTGATCTTATTTTTGTGTTGTGAAATCTTCCATATCTGGATGCCTTCGCCTGTATTTGTCTTTGAATATCTTTGGGGTGGCTTTTTGTATTGATTAATTTGTCTTTCTCCTTTGCATAAATATGGCACCATATTAGATCTCTGTTTCTTTCCCATGTCCATAATTATTTTTTTATACCTCTCAAAAATGTCTAGATTTTGTTCTTTATATTTCCCACTTCCTCAGTTGCTTCTTTTTCCAAGTCACTTAACCAGACAGTGCTCCTGGGTCACCACTGACAAGTGGTTTATGTATAGTGGGCTTATTTGGCTGACAAACAAATTACAATAAATGAATAAGTAAATAAATGAAAAATGGAACATTATGGAACACAAGGTTCCCAGAGCAGAGTGAACAAGTAAGTGTAAATATTACATGGAGCAGATTGACAAGATGTTTGCAACTGAAGTCAGGATGCAATATCTTTAATTTTCCACATATAGCTTTCCCTATAATGTGGAGTAAAGTCAACCGCAGCAGTTGTCTATTATCTAAAACTCAAATCTTAAGCACATGCATTTCTCTGTAGTGTCAGAGCCTATGACAGACTCATCAAGTTTGAGGAAATTACATGGGACTGACTTAGCAATGCTCCCCACCTTAGTACTCTTGAACCCCCAGCAAAATCCCTTATACATATTTAACATGTTTGACAGAGTAGCTAATCTGGTAATAACAAGGAACTTTGAAGGAGGGAAGGATGAAATATTTGAAGAAGCCCTAAGAGATGAGCACACAATGGCAAACCTTCAACATATGCCATAGGACTAGAAGATGTAATGCTGTGGAAGAGGTTTTAAGTGCATAATCTATCCAGTCATTTTCTAAACCAGTTATCCTAATGATGGTCACTGTGGTAGTAAGCTGAATGAAGTGAATTACACTTCTGTGCATGCATTAACAGTGCTCATTGTATCCTACAGGATCCAAAGGCATTTCTAGACAATCTGCATGATCTCTCCAGTGGTTCATGGGTCTGCCACAGGGTCTCATCCTGCTGTTATGTGCCCAGCTCACCTCCAATGGGAAGCATCTGGATACATGGTTCTACTCCCAAACCCTCCTGGACTGCCAGGCTCCTCACTTTGTCATGAACAATGAGCCCAGCAAACCATCAAAGGAATCTGATTTCCACCAGTTGTATCCTTTTATTTAGCACCCATAGCCCATGACCACAAATGAGGACTGGAACATACACTGGTAAACTGTGAGCTTCATCATATAATTTGGCTCTCACTTTACTATTAGAGTGTGGTATAGCATCTATGGCATTGCTTCTGCTATCTTCTGGTCAATTTCCCACACTTTTGCTTATGAAGCAGATCCCAGGACGCTTAAAATCCCCATTCCATCTACTGTCCCCTGGAAGAAGCATTTCTACTCTTTTCTGGAAGAGAATAATGATTTCTGACTTGGAGGTGCTAATCTTCATCCCAAGCACTTCATACTTATCAGCAAACAGCTCCAGTGCATGACTTCTTATCAGCAAACAGCGCCAGTGCATGCCACAGTTCTTAGTCACTTGAGGCCAAGAGGACAACATAATCTGCAAACAGCAAAGACACATCCATCTTGTCCCCACACTGGATAGTCTCCAAACCTTGGCTGCACAGTGAAGTATTAATTGATTTTAAACTTTTTCTTAGAAAATTAACGTAAGTGTAATGTTTGGTAATCTTGACATTTCTGCTAGCAGCAGTATGTTCAAGAAAAAAGTGTTTACAATCCTCCGTTGTACTTGACCCTTACACATTTTGAAAAGTTAGTGGAAACTGATATAAGGAATTATTTAAATCAAACACAAAGATGGGTTTCCAATTTGAATGTGGAAGAAAGGAAAGTATTAAATAAGTTGAATACTAACAAAAATATAAGAATAATGAAACCTGATAAAGGTGAGAGCACAGTTTTTATGAATAGCTGGGATTATGCTGCTAAAATGTTCAAGTTTATTGAACAATGGCTCTACATATGCTCCTGTGTTTAGGAATAAAATCAATATGGCCTTTACATGTATAGATTTTATATCAAATGACAATTTTTTGCAGAGTGCCACTTATAACAGTCTGTATGATTTTCTTACCAACATGGAGCCTGTTACTCCATCAATATTTGGAATGGCAAAAGTTCATAAAAACTTAGATGAGCCACCTTTAAGACCTATAGTTGATGCTACTGGCTCTGAAACCTACCCCCTGGCCATACACATAGACAGGAGGTTGAAGTCAATACTTAAAACGGTTGATCATGTATTGATAGGTTCATGGGACTTCCAGTCTAAGGTGACTGAGGATTGCTTTCACTCCCATATTCTTTCGGTTACCATTGAGATCCAAGACCTTTTCTCTGTAATTCCCCACACTACTGGGGTGGAATGGTGAACAGACATTTTAAGAGAGTTTGAGATTTCAACTAGTTCTGAATTAAATGTCATAGCTGAATGCTTGGAGATGGCCTTGGACAATAATTTTGTATATCATGAGGGTGAATATTGCAAACAGATAAATGGTGTAGCTATGGGGGAGAGCATGCACCCCCCCTTTTACTAATATTGTACTCCTTTTTTGGGAGAACTATGTATTCAACTCACTCTTATTTGAGAAAATAGGTATTTACCTACAGTTTCTGGACAACATGTTCACGACATAGAAAAGTTGCATTGCTGAGCTTAATGAAGTTATCCTGTATATCAACACTTACTTTCTTAAATTTACTTACAGTACTGGACATGGAGAGATATCATATCTACATGTCAGGTTAATAAAGGGTTTCGATAACAGCAGATTTAAATATAGACTTTATAGGAAAGAAAATTTCAGCTATGCATATTTATAGCTTAAGAGTAACCAGAAAAGAAGTATAGTAAAAGTATGGATGGTCAGGGTTGCTTGGCTGATTTCTGATAAAGAGGACTTAACATATGTGTTAGATTTTGTGACTAAGTTATTTCTAGAAAGAGGTTGCCCTTAACCCATGCTGAAACAAATTAGAAATGAAATTATGAATGGGTGGAGAAGTAAATATACACCTTTGCTGGGGTGTAAAAAAGGAAGAAATGGGACTTGGTAGTGATTCGCATCAAGATTGCCAGGAGAGGGTTCAGGGTAAGGGTAAACAAGTGGATTATGTCAGATCATTAACTTTAAAATATAATCAAGACATGGCAAGAGTTTGCAAAATAGTTCAGAAATATTGGAATATATTTTCCAGGGTACCTAATTGTTTGGATGTATTTTCTAAATCCCTTTTGTACAGTTACAGAAAAGGCTTTAGTGTTAAAAACATGTTGGAGACAGGTTTTAACAAAAGCCAAATGCATAAACATTCCAGGAAAGTAGGTACTTAGAAGTGTAACACATGCCATCAATGCAAATATATAGCAAACTGTGGGGATTTGTGTATCCCCTCTATTAATATAGTAATTAAGGCTCACGAGTACTGCAGTTGCTACACTAAAGTGGTTGTATATCTCGCCTACTGCCAAAAATGTTATTGTTTCTACAATGGGAAAAAGGAAAGGTGTCTGAAAACCTAAATATATGAACATTATTATGATATAGCAAAGTGTGTTGAAACTAATGCATTGTACAAGCAAACTAAAAATTGTGACAACTGGTTATTTCTGTTCTGGGATTTAGAAAAAGTGGAGCCCAATCCTAAAGGTGACCAATAGGAAACGTAGTTAGAGTACTATGAATGAGTTTGGCAGTTAAGACTTGATGCAGTTAATTTCCCTGGATTAAATGCTCACATTTCACTGAGACCCATTTTAAAAATAAGAGCAACAAAACTGTAACACAGTTCATGAGCCACAATATAGTTAGGGGCCTAAAATGGATTAATTTAGTTTAAGTACACATAGTGTTTTACTACAGTTTGGTTCATTATTGTGTTGACTTTTATGTGCATAGGGGATTGTATGTTTTAGTCAGTAATGCCATTTTTATATGAAAAAAAAGTTAGTGAATCATACTGTGTCTTTTACAGTAAGAGGAAGTGATGTAATTTTTAAATTAGTTAACTGATTTGGTTTTCAAAATTGTATTTAAGGGCTAGGAACATGGAGAGTGTTTTTTTTTTCTGATGAAGTCTGTGTTTTGACAAAAGAGCTAAATAACAATTTTGATTTGTATATGTTCTGCCTGGACTGATTTGGGAGTGCCATTTTCAAGGTGCTTGGTGTGGTTATTTGGAATAAATAAAGGTCACGGTTATCACAATTTAAAACAAATAAGAAGTGCACAGGGTGACTGAGGAGAGCATGGAACTGTGGTGTGGTGAAGTACAGAGAGTGGAGGGAAAATGTGGAACAACCTGTTACCTTATCACTCATTCTGTTGACAGTCATGAGCTAGTCTGAGAAGTTATGTTTTCCGTGGATTGCAGAATAGCAATGAGACTTCCTGTGGATTGCAAAATAACTAATTTTGTTAATGAGAGTTATGTCTGATCTATGGCAGTAAAGGCTTTTAAATATATACCAATATATAATACACCCAGGAAGTAAAATTATCAGAACTATTTGCCTAGGGGAAAATTTAAATGTGGGAGATGTAATTTTTAAACATGTTAAAACAACTGACACATGGCAACTTCCTGTAAGGTGGGAAAGATTTCAAAGTCTGGATTTCACAAAGTGAGATGCACATAAAGTAAAATGTACAACACAGTGCAAGTATCTGAAGCTTTGTGGGCGGGAAAGGCAAGGAAAGTTAAAGGCAGAACTGAGAACATGTGAGTAACCCATGAGCAGCCAAGAACACTGTTAATGCACAGAGCAAATATTTATTACATCAAATGTTACCCCAAGCAAAACAGACAAGGTGATTTTGGAAATGATCTCATGGATATGGCAAGAGAGTGGCAATGTAGGTTCAATGTGAACATTCATCTTGCTTTAAGTAGAAAGTTATTTACATATAAAGACTTGAAAAAAACTCAGATTATCTTACAGATATGAGAAATAGAAAAACCACTAATGCATTATATTGGCACAGTGAAATATGTGATAACTTTAACAAATTTTTATTTTTTGTCATTGATAGGGTTAAATACAATGATGGGGGGTGATGAGAAATCAACACCTGAGGTTAGGGAGACACTTTGGCAATTGAGATTAAATGCCACAGTGTCCCCAGGTATTAATGATAACTGTTCCATGGCCAGTGTATTGAAATTAAGGGCAACATGCATCTGATATAGTATTTATATGTATTGTATTATTACTTTTTATTTTTTTATTTTTTGGTGTTTTTATGTATTGTTGTTGCAGTGGTTAGCATTGCCGCCTCACAGCAAGAGGTTCTCCGGTTCGATTCTCAGCTGGGGTGCCTTCTGTGCATTGTCTGCATGTCCTCCCTGTGGTCACGTGGGTTTTCTCTGGGTGCTCCGGTTTCCTCCCACATCCCAAAGACATGCTGTAGGTGGATTGGACACTCTAAATTGGCCCTAGGTATGAGTGCGTGCAGGTGTGTGTCTTCTGTGGAAGGTTGGGCGCCAGGCTGGCAACTCGACACCGTAAAATTCCACTGCCAATCATGAGCAGACAGGTGATCTGCTGTGGCGACCCCTAACCGGGAAAAGCTGAAAGAAGAAGAAGAAGATGTATTGTGAGTATTTTAATGTGTGATATTATTTTTCTTTGTACAACTGGTTAAGTCTTTTAAGTCTAATGTTAGGCAACCTGTGCAATGTTTCTTTAAAAGTGATTACTTTTAATTACTTAATTCTGATTGGTGTCTTGTTACATTATAAAGTGGACTCTGTGTGTGTATGTGTGTGTGTGTGTGTGTGTGTGTGTGTGTGTGTGTATGTGTGTGTGGTATCCTGACACTAAATGGGTCCATGGCAGAGGAAGTAATGCTGCATGGTGTGCCAGCATATTTGAAGATGCATACACATACTCACACAGCATGCACACTTATGGAGGATTAACAGCAATTCCCAATATCACATCTTGGCAGTGTATGAAGAAACCAGAGCTACACACATACACACACACACACACACACACACACACACACACACACACACACACACACACACACACACACACACACACACTATAGATAGATTGATATTCAAATATTATGAGTGCACTTCACTATGTTGAATCATTAGTTCATTGATAGAGAGAAATGCTTTGGAAATCTTTATCAAGTGTAGGAGATGTTGAAAGCAGGAATATCAAGTGTGTGTGAATAAGGCTAAGTGTGTGCCAGGGTTTTTAATACTGACATTTTCTGATACACTGAATGTTTCAGCATTAGGAATGGGAGTGTCCATGGATGTGTTTGCAGGGTTTATCATTAGAGTAAGGCTTAGAGAAGGAGACAGATTTTGGCTGGTATTCACAGTACCAAGTTTCAGATGCTCCTTGCAGTAATCCGCGAAGAGCAGTCAGTGGAGGTTACTTATACTGACTGCGAAACTATACAAGCATGTTGATATACATGCCTATTTATGGTAAAAGTGTAAAGTACTTGAAAATATAAGTTTGCCTGAGACTAATTACTTGCTTAAGGTGCCGTGTGCACCCACATATTAATGTGCTTAATAAATGTAAACATAAAAGAGCCCCGTTTGCATACAAAACATATAAAAGACTGTGAATTTATATAAATAAATTTGAATACTTCCATATTAACTCAGGATTACTGTAGTTACACGGCACATTATTTAGGAAATCAGGACTTTTTAAAGTAAGTAAAAATAACAGAAATATTGAAAGTAAGAAAAAATATAAATATTGAATACTAATATGAAACAATTCAAAGTGAGGCAAGATTATTGAGTTCACTTCAAGGAATTTTTTTTTCATTATTATTATTAACACAATGGGCATATTACAAGGCCTTTGTTGAATACTGTAAGCTGTCATTTGTAAATGGGAAATCATTACAGCAGCAGTGGACCTGATTAGTGATCAGCAAAAAAAAATCATTCACTTTGGTGTCTTTTAGTGATTGTGCATACATGGTATACCTCTCAACTGTCCAGATTTTCGCAGAATGTCCAGATTTTGGGATTATGTTTTTGGTCTGCTCCTTATAAAATGTTTGGTTTTCTGGGTAATCATTGAGGATTAAAGTCAGAAAATAATGGCAGACATTTGAGTTTCAGACTTCGTACCCATCAGAAAATTCATGCTAATACAACACTGGTTACTCTATCATCTTTTAAGTTCATAAGAACAATATTTAGAAACTGTTCCCATTATTCATGGCTTTGCCCAGATTTTTTGTGCTAAGAGGTTGAGAGGTATGCATGGTAGAAATGTAATGATTCAAATCTGAAGTACTGAAGTGGCAAAGATGTTTTGTTGGTTCACCATCTGTCTTTACTGTGAGAATGCTGAATGTCAGTGATAATTGAGAATTGACAGCATTATGATTATGAGACCGTGGTAGGGCCTAATGAGGAAAGGGTGTGTTAACAAACTGCTTCCTTTACTACAGTGAATGTATTCATAATAGTGAAAATATTACTTCTGCACGACTTTGCTTGGCTGGACTCTGCATGTGTTTATAATTACAGGGTTGCATGCTTGCATTTTTCTGTTGTTTAACTGTTGAATTTGTGTATGACTGTGGCATTTTATAAGTAGTAATGATATGAACAAAGGATTACAATAGAGAAAGGACAGTTTAAATTGTTTTTACTGGGTCAGCAAAGGAAACAGCTAAGTTAACAGCAAGTTCATGGATTGCAAAGTAGATATAACAGACATAACTGCTTTTTAGGATGAATCTGAAGACAGTGCAGAAATTTGAGTATGAATCATAAGAGGGGAGAAAGAATACTTCATTAGCATATTCTGGGTTACATCATCTCTCATTTACATCTCATTATGAGTTAATTTGCTAATGCTTATTTGTGGCCATCATGCATTAACATAAATGGACTCTATGAATCACGACTTACTACATTCATTTGCAGACAGTGTGAATGGCTGCAAAGTGTTCGCACAATGACTAAGAATACCACTATACCTCTCAACCATTTTCTGCAAGAAATATGGACAAAGCCTGACATAATGGGGGGACAAAAGCCCAAAAATAGGGACAGATTTTAAATATTGCTCTTATAAACTTAGAAAGGTGCTAGAATAACAAGAGTTTGTGTTAACATGCATTTTCTGAAGGATATGAGGTCTAAAATTCAAATGTATATCATAATTTAGTTACTACAGTCCTCATATCATCAAAGAGATTTGCCAGAAAACCACACATTTTATGAGGAACAGACCAAAAATATGAGGAAAATATCTGGACATTCTGTGAAAATCTGTACAGTTGAGAGTTACCCTTAGTGTCGTGCTGCTGTATGTGCTATTTCTCTGGATGTGTATATATATATATATATATATATATATGGATCTACCTGACTACATTGACAGTTCAAAACACCGACAACTACTTCACTGACACCACATAATCGACAGTTCACAAACACGACACCACATACACTCGACACATCATAACAACAAACAAAACAAATCCCCTGTCCAAAACCCACACACGCAACACAAGCACACCAAAATCCTTAGAAAACAACACTAACCCTTACATACACAACTATCTACAACCCTAACCGAAACCCTAACCGTAAGGTCCGTCACTATCGCACACTCACCTAACCCCCAAAATATATCACTACTGCACCCTTACCTAACCCGCCTAACCTAACTCACTTATCCCACCCTATCCCTACAGACTGTCAACATCGCACACTTACCTTACTCGCACCTAACCCTCTAACCCTAACTCACTTATCCCACCCCTATCCCTACAGACCGTCAACATCGCACAGTTACCTTACTCGCACCCTAACGGCCATCACTACTGCATACTTACACATCCTTTCCCCATCTCAGTGTTCTCAGCGTCGGTGTCTTCCTCCGTCGGTCTTCTGCCTTGTCGATCTTCTGGCGCTTTGTCGGTGTTATGACGTGTCGATCTAGTCAGGTAGATCCATATATATATATATATATATATATATATATGTATTACAGAAAGGATACTTGCTAAGGTAAGGTGCTCAGACAGGGTTAGAGGTAGGCTTAGGGTTAGCACACAGTAAGGTGCTACAGTAGAACAAAGCACCCCCTACCCATCCTTAGTAATGTATGCTAGCCCTAACCCTGCCTCTCTGCCTAACCCAAACCTACACCTTGCCTTACCAAAACCCTTTTAGTGACACCACCATGACTGAAAGTGTGTCTGAAGTTAGTGGTAAAGTTTTAGTTAACCACTTGCAAAAGGAAACTTTGTTTTCTGTTGTCTGATTAGTTATTTTGATATTTTTTGTAAGAGCTTTCAAAGGTCTGTTACTTTCAGAACATCCCTGATTCTACCTTATATTTTTGCTCTGTTGCTTTTTAAAATGCGATATTTTTTTGCTGAATCACTGTTAAAAGTTAAATAATGTCAGACATTAAATCTGCATACTTCTTGTTCTTCAGAAAATGCATGGTAAAACACATCTCATCTTTCTATTAACTTTCAAAGTCAATAAGAAAGAAACTAAAATGCCCTAGATTTTCGGCTTTGGTCACTACTTATATGCAACTTTACTCCAGAATCTTGAGATATGAGGTCTCCTGCTCTTTCAAACAAACAAAAGAAAGAACAATATACAAAATAATGAAGATGAATGGCAAAACATCTATGATAAGCAGCTGCTAGTCAGATGGAAAACCATACATCTACTGACCAGTGATATAACCTAAACACATCATTGTTGCCCACAGCAATGTTCTCTGACTGTTTTATGTGTTACACTTTTTTCATAGCATACTGAAGGAAGACAGATGTATTTTTTAGAATTTCATATAGCTGTCTTTTCACTAGGGAAGGAATAAATGGTATGAAGTTTCTTTCTGTAATACACTTCCGACTTTTAATAACACATTTTTAATGACATAGGCTTAACCCTAACCAATATATTACTAAAATTATTTGGAAAGTGTATACCTTGTGCCGTGGAGTGAAACAGCTTGAAAACATTGTTTTTTACAATTCTGAAAAGTCAATCCAGCACTGAAACATTAGTCATAAAGTGTAGGAGATTAAAATGGTATGGAGTGATTCCTGACGTTTTCATATTCTGATAAAAAAACATTTTAAAGTGCTTTTCTGCTTTCATTCTTATCAGCAGTAGCAGAAAATGTTGTGCAATGAATCTCACCTCTTTTGTATTAAGCCTCTGTTTAAAGGTATAACAAGTAACCCTTCCTATATGAAACTGCTCCATCCCAATTATCTGTCTATTAAATCTGAATCCTAATTCTTGACACCTTTATTCTAAACTTAATACAATCAACTTCAGTTAAATCAACGTTTTACATTTCTAATTTCTAGCTGGAGTAAATAGCAAGTTTAATTAACAAGAAAGAAAAGGTTTTCACTGCATTTTTCTGTATTCAGTAATGGAATGTGACCACGTAAAACACATTTTGCATTATGTAATCAATTATGCTTAAATCTTCCTTACAAAAATATAATAGTTTTAGTAGGAATCATCTCCCACATACTTTTTAGGCTATTGAAGTAGCAGGGCAAACATTTAACTATTCCCAGTACTGTCTAACAAACAAAACAAAACAAAAATAAACACATACATTAAATTTGTTCATTGCTATGTTCTTAAAAGGTTAAAACAGTCAGTGTAAAAGCATAAATAAATAAAAAGCAAAAATCTTCTAGTATTCTATTGTCTGCATTCATAAGCAGAACAAAAATATTCTCTGCTGTACATCCGAAACTTTCAGCTATAAAATTATTTGTATCTGTGATACAGTATATTTAAAATGACACTTTCACCCCATATATCAAGCTATTGGAGTCCTAGGCCAGGCAGCTAACCTTTAGTCCTTTCTCACAGCCATCAGAGTAACCTCAGGTAAAAATAAATGGAACTTCATGTTTTATGTCACACATGTAAAGGCTTTTCATAATCCTTTTACTGAGTATTTTACTAGTTGTCTTAAAGTAAATTGGTACTAATCTAGATTATTTGTAATTCTTTATCCAGCCTTTACATTTTTGCATACCCAGATATTTCACATGGAACCACATTCATACCCTTTTAAAGTCTTTTCACCTGAATTCAGCTTTTTTGGGTATTTTCATATATGTAGAAGGGTTATCATCAATTACGAGGCTTAAGGTCATATGCTTTGTAGCTCATTCCTCGCTTAAAGGAAACTTTCTACAAGGTGTATAACATTGGCAAGGCTGTGCCAAATGAGACTGTTATATTTTAAATGCAGAACAACAAAATAAGAAAGCATTCAGAAACAATCTTTTAAAACACATGTTGTGTCTTTTGGCTTTTCCCGGTTAGGGGTCGCCACAGCGGAACTCCGGTCCGCCACTGATTGACAGTAGATTTTACGTGCCGAGTTGCTGGCCCTGACGCACAACCTTCAATGAAGGTATGCTCATTCACGCATGTCTACACACAGAAGACGCTCTAGCTGAGAATCGAACAGGACAACGTCTTACTGTGAGGCGACAATGCTACCGCAGCACCACCACCGCATATTTTGCTAAAATGCTTAACACAAATAGAATGCACCATCAGTCAGTCATCAAGGCAATCAAATCACACCTTAGTCATCAAAGCAATCAAATCACACCTTAGTAAACTGCAATTAATTTTAAAAAAGAAAGCATACAACAAAAAACTAAAAAGGTGTATGGTAAACATTTCATTTATGCAATACCAGTATAAACATCTGGGTTTATCTGATGTTTAGCTTTGACCTTAAATCCATAATTGTCCATATCTCCAGCAATAATATTTCAAACTAACCTCTGAATATTGTAAAGCAAATGGTCTGAGCTACATTTTAACATGGCTAGGAATGCATTTGTCTATTGACCTAAATTAGTGCCATTGATATATTATAGTGATTTTACTTTTGAAGGACAGTTTTTCTGCAAAACAGTGACACATACAGCTTTGGCCAATATTAAAAAAATCAGAAGCAATGAAATCATATATATGGTTAAGTATGTTAACACATCTGTTAGAAGGTGGTTTCTGTTGACTGTTCCTGGACTACATTATCATATTTGGCCACTGTTGCCATATGTTTAGCCCTTAATTTGTTAAATGTATTGTTGCACATTCAACTCCTGCTGAATTGGTATAAAGGGGATAAAGCCCTAACTATGACCTATGTGTCCCAAATCTGACTAGTGGCTCTGGTGTTTGTTGTAGCCATTATGGGGAGAAGAAGAATGACAAGGCTTTAAGACTGAATGCCTCTATTTTTGGGAAGGGCAGTGGGCATATTCTTGTGCATACATTTTTGTGGTAGAATCTCTGGTAGAGACCAGCAATTCTACATAGGTGTTTTTCTACAAGAGAGCAGGGCCAAATGATTCAATCATGCAGAGGCATAGCAAGCATTACAAGGGGCTGTTGCATACCAATCCCTTGGATGCAAATGAGCATGCATTGAAGTTAAGGCTTAAAACAGAAAAAAATCCCAGTGGCTGTCTTACTGGTTGTTCTTCTTGGACTGCTGTTGCAGTAGTAAGATGAATGACTGAGGCAGTTGGATGGGGAGAGGGAAAGTCAGCATGCAGCAGGACTAAAACAAAAGCAAAACAAAAATTATTATTGCACATCTGTGTCAGGGAGATTAAAGCCCCATCAGTAGTACCTACACATTCATATCAATCAAATTTCATTTAGACGTACAGCACTCATTCATATGTTATAAGTGATGCTCCTCTTCAAACAGATACGGTCATACAAGACCTATAACTCTCATTCATTAAGTCATCTTGCTTTCGCCATAGTCATGAAATCATTCTATCCGTCCCATTTCATTTCTAAGGGAATAACTTTAAAATGCAAAGGGGTCATCTTACCACTGTATTTTTCTTTATCAGACTCATCACTGAATACAATCCCCTTTGGTATGTACAAATCTAAGTATATCACTGAACTGGAAAGGCCCAAGTAATTTTTAAGTAAAAAACTTAAAAGGGTTAACTCCTTCAACTTTCCCAATTAATTAGCACGTCTCCTTGTACACAGTAGCTTAGTGGTTGTTACAAGATGACCTCCTATGTCTCACATTTTCATTCTTGTACATTATAAATATAATCCATCACAATCAACTAATCTAGCTTCATAATGGAGGTTGAATAATGGATTTAAAAGAAACAGTACGACTGGCACTGAACTGTGGAAAGGATTTTCTTCTTTCCACTGAGAGACCATAGAGTTATTTGTCTTCATGGAATCACAGAATAATTAAATGTACAAGGCAACTGAGTCATGTGGCCAATTCTGTGTACTCATCCTTAGACCTTACCTCCCTTTTCAAGAAGCAACAGGCTAGTAATACTGGAGGTCTGTTTAAGCAATAACCAACAAGTTTGTGTGGGTATATTGAGGATTTACCCATGGTTAGTGTGGTTTGATCACGAGGGTGAAGCTTGAGTGATTAGCAAAGTAATCCATGGCTAAATCCTCATATACCCAGACCCACGAGCTGATTATTGCTATTATGCAATGACATTATTTAAGAAAAAGTTAATTACTTTTCTTAAATAATGACTTTGTAGAGTGCTGCTGTAGTGTTCCTCCACATTGTTTCCTCATTCTTCTGCGTTTCCTGATGTACTGCGCATGTGTATGGGACTTGTATTCCTGTGCTTGCAGAGTTGCAATGGAGAAAGAAGCTCTCTGTTGCTTTATTTACTTATTTATTTATACAAAAAAATCCTTACAGTTTAGAGTTATGAGGCAGAGACAGGGCAGACATACAAGAAAAATTAGGTACGTTTCTTTAATTCTGCAGATTATACCTGATTTTACTTGTGTTTGCTACATACTTCTCAACCTCTAAGGTCAACAAATGTGGGCAAAGTGTTAAAAGTGGGGGACAAATGCTTCAGAGTTGGGACCAATTGTAAATCTTGCTTTTATAAAATTAAGAAGCTTTTAGATTAACAATATTTATGTTACCATGCATTGTCTGAAGGATATGAAGTCTGAAACTGAAATGCGTGTCATTATTTACTGATCTGACTCCTCAGTGACTTGTCTGAAAACCACAAATATTATGAGAAACAGACCAAAAATACGAGATAAATACCTGGATTTTCTGTGAAAATCTGGACAGTTGACACATATGCCCTAGCATATAATGATAGAAGAAAGTCCAGATGCTCTTAAGTGGACATAGGTTTTTTATATTGGTACATGCTCGATTAATAACTGGAATGCTGGGTGGCAGACCAATAGGTGTGCATGTTTTTGAATTGTAATGAGCTATTGTTGTATAATTATGAATACCCATCCAATTGTCT
The DNA here is from genome assembly GCF_019279795.1 of Protopterus annectens. Classification (NCBI taxonomy): domain Eukaryota; kingdom Metazoa; phylum Chordata; order Ceratodontiformes; family Protopteridae; genus Protopterus; species Protopterus annectens. Next base: position 823,664,219 of record NC_056726.1, read on the forward strand.
AATTCCATCTTAATGGAAGATAGTGTGTCGGGGGCGTGGCCAAGATGCCAGTCTGATAGCAGCAGAAATCCATAGCTCTGCTTAGATTTTAATATCCTGATAGGAAATATACTTTAATTTTTAGAAAAATCTAACTAAAAGTATACTAAAAGTTAGATTAACATAGACTCTTTATTATTTTCTAAAAATTAATATATAGTCAAGAGAAATTTTTAATTATTCCTGTCAAGAGGTTTTCTACTGGAGATCTCAACATGAGCAACTCAAAGAACCCACACCAGGAGAGTGCAGTGAAGAAAGAACTACATCTTATAATAACAAACACCCAAGAACTGTCACTAAAAACATGAGCAACGTGAAGAACCCACACCAGGAGAGTGCAGTGAAGAAAGAACTACATCTTACAATAACAAACATCCAGGAACTGTCACTAAAAACATGAGCAACGTGAAGAACCCACACCAGGAGAGTGCAGTGAAGAAAGAACTACATCTTATAATAACAAACATACAAGAACTGTCACTAAAACATGAGCAACGTGAAGAACCCACACCAGGAGAGTGCAGTGAAGAAAGAACTGCATCTTATAATAACAAACATCCAAGAACTGTCACTAAAAACATGAGCAACGTGAAGAACCCACACCAGGAGAGTGCAGTGAAGAAAGAACTACATCTTATAATAACAAACATCCAGGAACTGTCACTAAAAACATGAGCAACGTGAAGAACCCACACCAGGAGAGTGCAGTGAAGAAAGAACTACATCTTATAATAACAAACATCCAAGAACTGTCACTAAAAACATGAGCAACGTGAAGAACCCACACCAGGAGAGTGCAGTGAAGAAAGAACTACATCTTATAATAACAAACATCCAAGAACTGTCACTAAAAACATGAGCAACGTGAAGAACCCACACCAGGAGAGTGCAGTGAAGAAAGAACTACATCTTATAATAACAAGCATCCAAGAACTGTCACTAAAAACATGAGCAACGTGAAGAACCCACACCAGGAGAGTGCAGTGAAGAAAGAACTGCATCTTATAATAACAAACATCCAAGAACTGTCACTAAAAACATGAGCAACGTGAAGAACCCACACCAGGAGAGTGCAGTGAAGAAAGAACTACATCTTATAATAACAAACATCCAAGAACTGTCACTAAAAACATGAGCAACGTGAAGAACCCACACCAGGAGAGTGCAGTGAAGAAAGAACTGCATCTTATAATAACAAACATCCAAGAACTGTCACTAAAAACATGAGCAACGTGAAGAACCCACACCAGGAGAGTGCAGTGAAGAAAGAACTACATCTTATAATAACAAACATCCAAGAACTGTCACTAAAAACATGAGCAACGTGAAGAACCCACACCAGGAGAGTGCAGTGAAGAAAGAACTACATCTTATAATAACAAACATCCAAGAACTGTCACTAAAACATGAGCAACGTGAAGAACCCACACCAGGAGAGTGCAGTGAAGAAAGAACTGCATCTTATAATAACAAACATCCAAGAACTGTCACTAAAAACATGAGCAACGTGAAGAACCCACACCAGGAGAGTGCAGTGAAGAAAGAACTACATCTTATAATAACAAACATCCAAGAACTGTCACTAAAAACATGAGCAACGTGAAGAACCCACACCAGGAGAGTGCAGTGAAGAAAGAACTGCATCTTATAATAACAAACATCCAAGAACTGTCACTAAAAACATGAGCAACGTGAAGAACCCACACCAGGAGAGTGCAGTGAAGAAAGAACTGCATCTTATAATAACAAACATCCAAGAACTGTCACTAAAAACATGAGCAACGTGAAGAACCCACACCAGGAGAGTGCAGTGAAGAAGAACTACATCTTATAATAACAAACATCCAAGAACTGTCACTAAAAACATGAGCAACGTGAAGAACCCACACCAGGAGAGTGCAGTGAAGAAAGAACTACATCTTATAATAACAAACATCCAAGAACTGTCACTAAAAACATGAGCAACGTGAAGAACCCACACCAGGAGAGTGCAGTGAAGAAAGAACTGCATCTTATAATAACAAACATCCAAGAACTGTCACTAAAAACATGAGCAACGTGAAGAACCCACACCAGGAGAGTGCAGTGAAGAAAGAACTACATCTTATAATAACAAACATCCAAGAACTGTCACTAAAAACATGAGCAACGTGAAGAACCCACACCAGGAGAGTGCAGTGAAGAAAGAACTACATCTTATAACAACAAACATCCAAGAACTGTCACTAAAACATGAGCAACGTGAAGAACCCACACCAGGAGAGTGCAGTGAAGAAAGAACTACATCTTATAATAACAAACATCCAAGAACTGTCACTAAAAACATGAGCAACGTGAAGAACCCACACCAGGAGAGTGCAGTGAAGAAAGAACTACATCTTATAATAACAAACATCCAAGAACTGTCACTAAAAACATGAGCAACGTGAAGAACCCACACCAGGAGAGTGCAGTGAAGAAAGAACTACATCTTATAATAACAAACATCCAAGAACTGTCACTAAAAACATGAGCAACGTGAAGAACCCACACCAGGAGAGTGCAGTGAAGAAAGAACTACATCTTATAATAACAAACATCCAAGAACTGTCACTAAAAACATGAGCAACGTGAAGAACCCACACCAGGAGAGTGCAGTGAAGAAAGAACTACATCTTATAATAACAAACATCCAAGAACTGTCACTAAAAACATGAGCAACGTGAAGAACCCACACCAGGAGAGTGCAGTGAAGAAAGAACTACATCTTATAATAACAAACATCCAAGAACTGTCACTAAAAACATGAGCAACGTGAAGAACCCACACCAGGAGAGTGCAGTGAAGAAAGAACTACATCTTATAATAACAAACATCCAAGAACTGTCACTAAAAACATGAGCAACGTGAAGAACCCACACCAGGAGAGTGCAGTGAAGAAAGAACTACATCTTATAATAACAAACATCCAAGAACTGTCACTAAAAACATGAGCAACGTGAAGAACCCACACCAGGAGAGTGCAGTGAAGAAAGAACTGCATCTTATAATAACAAACATCCAAGAACTGTCACTAAAAACATGAGCAACGTGAAGAACCCACACCAGGAGAGTGCAGTGAAGAAAGAACTACATCTTATAATAACAAACATCCAAGAACTGTCACTAAAAACATGAGCAACGTGAAGAACCCACACCAGGAGAGTGCAGTGAAGAAAGAACTACATCTTATAATAACAAACATCCAAGAACTGTCACTAAAAACATGAGCAACGTGAAGAACCCACACCAGGAGAGTGCAGTGAAGAAAGAACTACATCTTATAATAACAAACATCCAAGAACTGTCACTAAAAACATGAGCAACGTGAAGAACCCACACCAGGAGAGTGCAGTGAAGAAAGAACTACATCTTATAATAACAAACATCCAAGAACTGTCACTAAAAACATGAGCAACGTGAAGAACCCACACCAGGAGAGTGCAGTGAAGAAAGAACTACATCTTATAATAACAAACATCCAAGAACTGTCACTAAAAACATGAGCAACGTGAAGAACCCACACCAGGAGAGTGCAGTGAAGAAAGAACTACATCTTATAATAACAAACATCCAAGAACTGTCACTAAAACATGAGCAACGTGAAGAACCCACACCAGGAGAGTGCAGTGAAGAAAGAACTACATCTTATAATAACAAACATCCAAGAACTGTCACTAAAAACATGAGCAACGTGAAGAACCCACACCAGGAGAGTGCAGTGAAGAAAGAACTACATCTTATAATAACAAACATCCAAGAACTGTCACTAAAAACATGAGCAACGTGAAGAACCCACACCAGGAGAGTGCAGTGAAGAAAGAACTACATCTTATAATAACAAACATCCAAGAACTGTCACTAAAAACATGAGCAACGTGAAGAACCCACACCAGGAGAGTGCAGTGAAGAAAGAACTACATCTTATAATAACAAACATCCAAGAACTGTCACTAAAAACATGAGCAACGTGAAGAACCCACACCAGGAGAGTGCAGTGAAGAAAGAACTACATCTTATAATAACAAACATCCAAGAACTGTCACTAAAAACATGAGCAACGTGAAGAACCCACACCAGGAGAGTGCAGTGAAGAAAGAACTACATCTTATAATAACAAACATCCAAGAACTGTCACTAAAAACATGAGCAACGTGAAGAACCCACACCAGGAGAGTGCAGTGAAGAAAGAACTACATCTTATAATAACAAACATCCAAGAACTGTCACTAAAACATGAGCAACGTGAAGAACCCACACCAGGAGAGTGCAGTGAAGAAAGAACTACATCTTATAATAACAAACATCCAAGAACTGTCACTAAAAACATGAGCAACGTGAAGAACCCACACCAGGAGAGTGCAGTGAAGAAAGAACTACATCTTATAATAACAAACATCCAAGAACTGTCACTAAAAACATGAGCAACGTGAAGAACCCACACCAGGAGAGTGCAGTGAAGAAAGAACTACATCTTATAATAACAAACATCCAAGAACTGTCACTAAAAACATGAGCAACGTGAAGAACCCACACCAGGAGAGTGCAGTGAAGAAAGAACTGCATCTTATAATAACAAACATCCAAGAACTGTCACTAAAAACATGAGCAACGTGAAGAACCCACACCAGGAGAGTGCAGTGAAGAAAGAACTACATCTTATAATAACAAACATCCAAGAACTGTCACTAAAAACATGAGCAACGTGAAGAACCCACACCAGGAGAGTGCAGTGAAGAAAGAACTACATCTTATAATAACAAACATCCAAGAACTGTCACTAAAAACATGAGCAACGTGAAGAACCCACACCAGGAGAGTGCAGTGAAGAAAGAACTACATCTTATAATAACAAACATCCAAGAACTGTCACTAAAAACATGAGCAACGTGAAGAACCCACACCAGGAGAGTGCAGTGAAGAAAGAACTACATCTTATAATAACAAACATCCAAGAACTGTCACTAAAAACATGAGCAACGTGAAGAACCCACACCAGGAGAGTGCAGTGAAGAAAGAACTACATCTTATAATAACAAACATCCAAGAACTGTCACTAAAACATGAGCAACGTGAAGAACCCACACCAGGAGAGTGCAGTGAAGAAAGAACTACATCTTATAATAACAAACATCCAAGAACTGTCACTAAAAACATGAGCAACGTGAAGAACCCACACCAGGAGAGTGCAGTGAAGAAAGAACTACATCTTATAATAACAAACATCCAAGAACTGTCACTAAAAACATGAGCAACGTGAAGAACCCACACCAGGAGAGTGCAGTGAAGAAAGAACTGCATCTTATAATAACAAACATCCAAGAACTGTCACTAAAACATGAGCAACGTGAAGAACCCACACCAGGAGAGTGCAGTGAAGAAAGAACTACATCTTATAATAACAAACATCCAAGAACTGTCACTAAAAACATGAGCAACGTGAAGAACCCACACCAGGAGAGTGCAGTGAAGAAAGAACTACATCTTATAATAACAAACATCCAAGAACTGTCACTAAAAACATGAGCAACGTGAAGAACCCACACCAGGAGAGTGCAGTGAAGAAAGAACTACATCTTATAATAACAAACATCCAAGAACTGTCACTAAAAACATGAGCAACGTGAAGAACCCACACCAGGAGAGTGCAGTGAAGAAAGAACTACATCTTATAATAACAAACATCCAAGAACTGTCACTAAAAACATGAGCAACGTGAAGAACCCACACCAGGAGAGTGCAGTGAAGAAAGAACTACATCTTATAATAACAAACATCCAAGAACTGTCACTAAAAACATGAGCAACGTGAAGAACCCACACCAGGAGAGTGCAGTGAAGAAAGAACTACATCTTATAATAACAAACATCCAAGAACTGTCACTAAAAACATGAGCAACGTGAAGAACCCACACCAGGAGAGTGCAGTGAAGAAAGAACTACATCTTATAATAACAAACATCCAAGAACTGTCACTAAAAACATGAGCAACGTGAAGAACCCACACCAGGAGAGTGCAGTGAAGAAAGAACTACATCTTATAATAACAAACATCCAAGAACTGTCACTAAAAACATGAGCAACGTGAAGAACCCACACCAGGAGAGTGCAGTGAAGAAAGAACTACATCTTATAATAACAAACATCCAAGAACTGTCACTAAAAACATGAGCAACGTGAAGAACCCACACCAGGAGAGTGCAGTGAAGAAAGAACTACATCTTATAATAACAAACATCCAAGAACTGTCACTAAAAACATGAGCAACGTGAAGAACCCACACCAGGAGAGTGCAGTGAAGAAAGAACTACATCTTATAATAACAAACATCCAAGAACTGTCACTAAAAACATGAGCAACGTGAAGAACCCACACCAGGAGAGTGCAGTGAAGAAAGAACTACATCTTATAATAACAAACATCCAAGAACTGTCACTAAAAACATGAGCAACGTGAAGAACCCACACCAGGAGAGTGCAGTGAAGAAAGAACTACATCTTATAATAACAAACATCCAAGAACTGTCACTAAAAACATGAGCAACGTGAAGAACCCACACCAGGAGAGTGCAGTGAAGAAAGAACTACATCTTATAATAACAAACATCCAAGAACTGTCACTAAAAACATGAGCAACGTGAAGAACCCACACCAGGAGAGTGCAGTGAAGAAAGAACTACATCTTATAATAACAAACATCCAAGAACTGTCACTAAAAACATGAGCAACGTGAAGAACCCACACCAGGAGAGTGCAGTGAAGAAAGAACTGCATCTTATAATAACAAACATCCAAGAACTGTCACTAAAAACATGAGCAACGTGAAGAACCCACACCAGGAGAGTGCAGTGAAGAAAGAACTACATCTTATAATAACAAACATCCAAGAACTGTCACTAAAAACATGAGCAACGTGAAGAACCCACACCAGGAGAGTGCAGTGAAGAAAGAACTACATCTTATAATAACAAACATCCAAGAACTGTCACTAAAAACATGAGCAACGTGAAGAACCCACACCAGGAGAGTGCAGTGAAGAAAGAACTACATCTTATAATAACAAACATCCAAGAACTGTCACTAAAAACATGAGCAACGTGAAGAACCCACACCAGGAGAGTGCAGTGAAGAAAGAACTACATCTTATAATAACAAACATCCAAGAACTGTCACTAAAAACATGAGCAACGTGAAGAACCCACACCAGGAGAGTGCAGTGAAGAAAGAACTACATCTTATAATAACAAACATCCAAGAACTGTCACTAAAAACATGAGCAACGTGAAGAACCCACACCAGGAGAGTGCAGTGAAGAAAGAACTACATCTTATAATAACAAACATCCAAGAACTGTCACTAAAAACATGAGCAACGTGAAGAACCCACACCAGGAGAGTGCAGTGAAGAAAGAACTACATCTTATAATAACAAACATCCAAGAACTGTCACTAAAAACATGAGCAACGTGAAGAACCCACACCAGGAGAGTGCAGTGAAGAAAGAACTACATCTTATAATAACAAACATCCAAGAACTGTCACTAAAAACATGAGCAACGTGAAGAACCCACACCAGGAGAGTGCAGTGAAGAAAGAACTACATCTTATAATAACAAACATCCAAGAACTGTCACTAAAAACATGAGCAACGTGAAGAACCCACACCAGGAGAGTGCAGTGAAGAAAGAACTACATCTTATAATAACAAACATCCAAGAACTGTCACTAAAAACATGAGCAACGTGAAGAACCCACACCAGGAGAGTGCAGTGAAGAAAGAACTACATCTTATAATAACAAACATCCAAGAACTGTCACTAAAAACATGAGCAACGTGAAGAACCCACACCAGGAGAGTGCAGTGAAGAAAGAACTACATCTTATAATAACAAACATCCAAGAACTGTCACTAAAAACATGAGCAACGTGAAGAACCCACACCAGGAGAGTGCAGTGAAGAAAGAACTACATCTTATAATAACAAACATCCAAGAACTGTCACTAAAAACATGAGCAACGTGAAGAACCCACACCAGGAGAGTGCAGTGAAGAAAGAACTACATCTTATAATAACAAACATCCAAGAACTGTCACTAAAAACATGAGCAACGTGAAGAACCCACACCAGGAGAGTGCAGTGAAGAAAGAACTGCATCTTATAATAACAAACATCCAAGAACTGTCACTAAAAACATGAGCAACGTGAAGAACCCACACCAGGAGAGTGCAGTGAAGAAAGAACTGCATCTTATAATAACAAACATCCAAGAACTGTCACTAAAAACATGAGCAACGTGAAGAACCCACACCAGGAGAGTGCAGTGAAGAAAGAACTACATCTTATAATAACAAACATCCAAGAACTGTCACTAAAAACATGAGCAACGTGAAGAACCCACACCAGGAGAGTGCAGTGAAGAAAGAACTACATCTTATAATAACAAACATCCAAGAACTGTCACTAAAAACATGAGCAACGTGAAGAACCCACACCAGGAGAGTGCAGTGAAGAAAGAACTACATCTTATAATAACAAACATCCAAGAACTGTCACTAAAACATGAGCAACGTGAAGAACCCACACCAGGAGAGTGCAGTGAAGAAAGAACTACATCTTATAATAACAAACATCCAAGAACTGTCACTAAAAACATGAGCAACGTGAAGAACCCACACCAGGAGAGTGCAGTGAAGAAAGAACTACATCTTATAATAACAAACATCCAAGAACTGTCACTAAAAACATGAGCAACGTGAAGAACCCACACCAGGAGAGTGCAGTGAAGAAAGAACTACATCTTATAATAACAAACATCCAAGAACTGTCACTAAAAACATGAGCAACGTGAAGAACCCACACCAGGAGAGTGCAGTGAAGAAAGAACTACATCTTATAATAACAAACATCCAAGAACTGTCACTAAAAACATGAGCAACGTGAAGAACCCACACCAGGAGAGTGCAGTGAAGAAAGAACTACATCTTATAATAACAAACATCCAAGAACTGTCACTAAAAACATGAGCAACGTGAAGAACCCACACCAGGAGAGTGCAGTGAAGAAAGAACTACATCTTATAATAACAAACATCCAAGAACTGTCACTAAAAACATGAGCAACGTGAAGAACCCACACCAGGAGAGTGCAGTGAAGAAAGAACTACATCTTATAATAACAAACATCCAAGAACTGTCACTAAAAACATGAGCAACGTGAAGAACCCACACCAGGAGAGTGCAGTGAAGAAAGAACTACATCTTATAATAACAAACATCCAAGAACTGTCACTAAAAACATGAGCAACGTGAAGAACCCACACCAGGAGAGTGCAGTGAAGAAAGAACTACATCTTATAATAACAAACATCCAAGAACTGTCACTAAAAACATGAGCAACGTGAAGAACCCACACCAGGAGAGTGCAGTGAAGAAAGAACTACATCTTATAATAACAAACATCCAAGAACTGTCACTAAAAACATGAGCAACGTGAAGAACCCACACCAGGAGAGTGCAGTGAAGAAAGAACTACATCTTATAATAACAAACATCCAAGAACTGTCACTAAAAACATGAGCAACGTGAAGAACCCACACCAGGAGAGTGCAGTGAAGAAAGAACTACATCTTATAATAACAAACATCCAAGAACTGTCACTAAAAACATGAGCAACGTGAAGAACCCACACCAGGAGAGTGCAGTGAAGAAAGAACTACATCTTATAATAACAAACATCCAAGAACTGTCACTAAAACATGAGCAACGTGAAGAACCCACACCAGGAGAGTGCAGTGAAGAAAGAACTACATCTTATAATAACAAACATCCAAGAACTGTCACTAAAAACATGAGCAACGTGAAGAACCCACACCAGGAGAGTGCAGTGAAGAAAGAACTACATCTTATAATAACAAACATCCAAGAACTGTCACTAAAAACATGAGCAACGTGAAGAACCCACACCAGGAGAGTGCAGTGAAGAAAGAACTGCATCTTATAATAACAAACATCCAAGAACTGTCACTAAAAACATGAGCAACGTGAAGAACCCACACCAGGAGAGTGCAGTGAAGAAAGAACTACATCTTATAATAACAAACATCCAAGAACTGTCACTAAAAACATGAGCAACGTGAAGAACCCACACCAGGAGAGTGCAGTGAAGAAAGAACTACATCTTATAATAACAAACATCCAAGAACTGTCACTAAAAACATGAGCAACGTGAAGAACCCACACCAGGAGAGTGCAGTGAAGAAAGAACTACATCTTATAATAACAAACATCCAAGAACTGTCACTAAAAACATGAGCAACGTGAAGAACCCACACCAGGAGAGTGCAGTGAAGAAAGAACTGCATCTTATAATAACAAACATCCAAGAACTGTCACTAAAAACATGAGCAACGTGAAGAACCCACACCAGGAGAGTGCAGTGAAGAAAGAACTACATCTTATAATAACAAACATCCAAGAACTGTCACTAAAAACATGAGCAACGTGAAGAACCCACACCAGGAGAGTGCAGTGAAGAAAGAACTACATCTTATAATAACAAACATCCAAGAACTGTCACTAAAAACATGAGCAACGTGAAGAACCCACACCAGGAGAGTGCAGTGAAGAAAGAACTACATCTTATAATAACAAACATCCAAGAACTGTCACTAAAAACATGAGCAACGTGAAGAACCCACACCAGGAGAGTGCAGTGAAGAAAGAACTGCATCTTATAATAACAAACATCCAAGAACTGTCACTAAAAACATGAGCAACGTGAAGAACCCACACCAGGAGAGTGCAGTGAAGAAAGAACTACATCTTATAACAACAAACATCCAAGAACTGTCACTAAAACATGAGCAACGTGAAGAACCCACACCAGGAGAGTGCAGTGAAGAAAGAACTACATCTTATAATAACAAACATCCAGGAACTGTCACTAAAACATGAGCAACGTGAAGAACCCACACCAGGAGAGTGCAGTGAAGAAAGAACTGCATCTTATAATAACAAACATCCAAGAACTGTCACTAAAAACATGAGCAACGTGAAGAACCCACACCAGGAGAGTGCAGTGAAGAAAGAACTACATCTTATAATAACAAACATCCAAGAACTGTCACTAAAAACATGAGCAACGTGAAGAACCCACACCAGGAGAGTGCAGTGAAGAAAGAACTACATCTTATAATAACAAGCACCTAGATGGACTATCCCAGTCAACAAATGTAAAATAAAATAATAAATAAATATGGTTCTCTTTGTGGTTGTCTGTTGCTACTTCCTTTGCCTTCTGTGGTCTATTAATTTTACATATTTATGCATTTACACATTCATTACAATCAATGTGTATATCTGTATAGTACAAGGCAGTAATCATCAAGTGAAGTTTATTTATTTCTTTGTGTTTGTTTTCTGGGCTAGAGCACTGATTTCCATGGACCTTTTTCAGAATCAGGCTGGGAGCGGTGTCTGGTGAAGTGACCTGGGAGTGGCGTCTGGTGAAGTGACCTACTCAGAGTTACATAGTTAGGCAATGGACACTGAGTTCTTAACAAATGCAATGACTCTGTAGTATTATGCTGTGATGGGTACTGTTGAAAAACAAAAAACATACCTGTTCCTTGGAAACAAAAACTGTCTCATTGAACACTGTCCATGTAACAGACTGAAAACAAGGTGGAGTTGTCAAAGAACCATTGTAGCGAAAATAGCGATCCAATCTCACAGGCAGCAGATCATTGGCATTGACAAACGGAACTGTGGTTCTGCTCCCTAGAAAAAGAGCAGACTGGTCAGTGCTGAAGTCATTATTAATGAACATTAGTATATCAATGCATAGTTTGAAATAATAGCATTAACACAAAATAGTTTGTGTGCAGCAAACGGCTGGATCAAGAAGCCTTTTTTGTACTTGGGTAAGTGATACGGCGTCTTGCAGCTGTAAATTTTGCTTGAATCTAAACTCTACCTCAGATGATATGAAAGTATTAAAGACTGAGTAACAAATTGTTATGTAATCAGCAGCACAAGGATTGTTCATGAAATGATAGCAGGTTGTGAACCTTATTTAACAAGCATCTTGTAATATTCTTTCTGAAACAGCAGTGGCCCAAACATGTTACTACTGCAAAAGAACAAACTAGCCATTTTGTTTGTTACGTAGGGAAATGCAACAGGCAAAAATACCATTTAAAATGTGGCTCAAAAAAGCATACAGACATTATTACAAAAAAAAAAATATATGATTACATTACACTAATCAAGTTAAAGCATGAGCAGAATAAACAGGCCAAAAATAGCAGTTAAATAAGCAAAGAGCAGAGAGGTCAGATTACACTACATTTCATGAAGTATCTTACACTGACCACAAACAGAGAAAACACGTGCTACAGATGTAATAAGCATCTACCTAGACTTAAAAAATCAATGTGTAGTGCTGAGTGTAATCAGATTTACATAAGAAAGTAAACATTAATGGCATGTGCAAAAGTAAAAATGGTAAAATGGGAGATGGGGAGAGAATACGTTGTGTGGTTGCGGCAGAAGGCTCCAGTCAGGTGCACAATGAACATTAGAAAAGCAGGACTGTGGACAGGGTAGAAGACTGGACTATGGACAGGTTAGAATAACTTATTTTGGGAAGCTAGTCCTGAATTAATTTATGAATCAATTAAGGGGCAGCAAATGCTACCCCCCCTCACGCATAATTTAAAGGCATATTCCATTTCACAGTTGAATAACTTCACACACACACACACACACACACACACACACACACACACACACACACACACACACACACACACACACACACCAAAACTGGAAGTCTATACACTACTGTGAGAAATGATGACTTCCTTGTGCAGACATGGTTATCATGCCCAGCACTGTAATACGTCAGTATTCATTATGACACACTTATTTGAGTTTAGCCAGAGTTAAAAGATAAACCTTTTAATAAGTTGGTGTACAGTCTCCTAAGTATGTTACAGAACTCCCAGATGGTGAACTCATAGGTTATTCTAGCTGTTGCGTGGAAACTGGAGTTTGTACAATATAAGGAATTGGCAAGGGAAAATTTTTTCTGCAACTATTTCACTGCAGCAAGCACTCTAACCAGTTTTAATCATTCCTATAGCAGGTGTGCCTTCCAGTTCTTGCAAAGAAAACAAAAATCTTCAAGTGGCCTACTGTTATTCCAAAAGGAATTTTTTAACTTTCTCTCCAGTTGATTTCTGATCCTTGAATGGTACCAACATACGCTTCAGGAGACTCGCATAATGCTTTCTTAATTTCCACCAAAGTGTTACTTGCCAAGTTAATATTTATAAAATCACTTAAGTGACTCTGGAGAGTCTGATTATTCAATGTTTCCAAAAATGCTTTACAAATTTAGCTCATTATTGTCCCACGCTAGACCTCCTGACTGACTAATATTAACAGGACATTGTTCTGCCTTATAGTCTAAGTGCCTAATATATGATGTAGCTGATGTGATTGTTCTAGTTGTCCGTAGTCCTGTACCTGTTACTCAGTCCTAAAGTCATAACACTCTTCCCCTATAGTTCTGTACCTGTTGCTCCCAATCTTAAATTCAGAATACTGCTCTCCCATAGTCCTGTACCTGTTACTCCAATTCTAATGTCACAATACTCCTTCCACATAGTCCTGTACCTGCTACTCCCAGTCCTAAAGTCAGAATACTCCTCCGCCATAGTCCTGTACCTGTTACTCTCTATCCTAAAGTTAGAATACTCCTTACTCATAGCCTGTACCTGTTGCTCTTAATCCTAAATTCAGAATACTGCTCCCCCATAGTCCTGTACTGTTACTCCAATTCTAATGTCAGACTACTCCCACATAGTCCTGTACCTGTTACTCCCAGTACTAAAGTCAGAATACTCCTCCCCATAGTTCTGTACTTGTTACTCTCTATCCTAAAGTCATAGTACTCCTCCCACATAGTTTTGTACCTGTTGCTTCCAGTACTAAAGTCAAAATACTGCTTCCCCATAGTCTGTACCTGTTACTCCCAATCCTGAAGTCAGAATACTGCTCCCCCATAGTCCTGCACCTGTTATGCCCAATCCTAAAGTCAGACTACTCCTCCCCCATAGTTCTGTAGCTGTTACTCTCAACCCTAAAGCCAGAATACTCCTCCCCCATAGTCTGTACCTGCTACTCCCAATCCTAAAGTCAGAATACTCCTCCCTCATAGTCTTGTACCTGTTGCTCTCAGTACTAAAGTCAGAATACTCCTCTCTCATAGTCTTGTACCTGTTACTGTCACTACTAAAGTCAGAATACTCCTGATCAGTATCCTATTCTTCAGTGATGAATGTGTCTTCTCATCTAGAGTGATTTCTTAGACCTCTGTAGTTGTCATCTTATAAGAACAGAGGAACAATACCAGGCAAGTTAACATAGGGACCATAAGAGGTCTAACCATGTACACCTTTATGTAGACACACTTAAAAGTGACTGCCACCTTTTATGAATACTTAACAGTGTCCATGTGCCATGTTAAGCAGGGCATCCATGATAATCATGATGTAAATTTGTGTCTACCCATCTAGTCATCAAGACTATTTTATTTATTTTTATTTTACATTTGTTAACCGGGGGTGTCTGACTGAGCCAAAAAGGCCCTTTTTCAGCAGAGGCCGGGGAGAAAAGCTCCACATAGAAAAATTACAGATACATTTAGATATTTCAACATGAACAGTATACACATAAATTACAATAGACATTTTTACAGTGGTATGCAGCACATCAGCAGTTACAGTGGAGAGAACAAACAAGAAAATATTAATTTAAAAATAAAGGTAATTAATAGATTTGTGGTGTACAGCTGAAATTTGGAACATAGGTAGAATACATACATAGTACACAGGTACAGTACATACATTGTATCTTAGCCAGTGTTTGTGAGTAAGAGTGAAAACTATTATCAAGTACTCTAGGTTTAGTATGTGTACCTTATCTGCTTTCACTAGCCTGGGGAGCAGTCATGGCACTGCCAACTTTGCTTCAGATGTTGCCTAATGAGGTTTTTAAAGGAGGCTTTGGACGATGTGTTTTGTATGCTAGTGGGGAGAAAGTTCCATTTTTTAGCCCCTGAACTACTACGTAGTGTGTCTCCAAAGCTATTGTAGCTGTTGGTGACTTCTAGTAGTAGTTTGCTTGATGATCTAAGAGGCCTTTTGTCTGAGTGATATTATACTAGGTTTTTGAGGCCAGAACACTAATTGGGGAGGTAATAGAATGACAGAGGCAGAACTGATTGTAGTTTAGGAGGTTGGGCAGTTCAAGCCAGTGGAGCTGTCTCAAAGCAGTACAGTGATGAGTTCTATATGAGCAATTTGCATCAAAGCGGGGAATTCTGTTATAGCAGGCTTCCATTTTTCTTAGTTCAGTTTTGTTGAGATTAATCAGAATGGGAGATGCATAGAGTAGGATGGATAGAAGTTGGGAGCGAGCAATGGCTGATCTTGTGTTGTTGATAAATGGTTTGATACGGTAGAGTGATCTCAGTTTGGCATGTACTTTTTTAATAGTTAAGTTAAGATGACTCTCACATTTTAGGTGGGAGTCTATGGTTATTCCCAATAGTTTAGCCTGTGCCACTGGAGTGATTAGAGTAGCATTTGTGGAGTTGTTAAGGAATTGACTCTTATCAGTGTTTTTGTTAGAACTGGTTATAATCATAAGCTGAGTTTTCTTTGGATTGAGGATAAGTTGGGCTTTGGTAAGGTAGTTTTCAACGTCAGAGAATGCTAGTTGAGTTGTTTGCAGGAGGGTGGGAATATTTTATTCAGCACAGAATAAGGTAGTATCATTTGCATACTGAAAGATAGATGCATGCTGTGTGGAGGTATGAAGGTCATTTGTGAAGATTGTGAATAGTAGTGGTTCTAAGATAGAACCCTGTGGGACTCCTATAGTTATGGGCAGCTGAGGAGAGAGAGAATTTTCCCATTTCACAGCTTGGTACCTGTCAGTTATGTAACTTTTTAACCAGGTAAGAGTGGAATTTGATAGGTGATATTGGTTTAGTTTGACTAGTAGGATTTGGTGCGAGACTGTGTCAAATGCTTTGAACATATCCAAAAAAAGAGTTGACACCTGCAGGCCTTCGTTTTTGAGATGGTTTACTGTGTCTGTGAAGCAGAGGAGGGCTGTAGTGGTACTATGGGCAGGTCTGAAACCATGTTGAGTAGGTGACAGGATGTTGCTGTCTAGGAGATATTTTAACACCTGGGTATGGATGCATTTTTCTAGGATTTTGACCGGGAGGAGAGTAAAGCTATGGGTCTGTAGTTATTAAGTTCAGTGGAGGTCCCATCGTTATGTAACGGTGTAGCATAGGATATTTTCCAGAGTTTGGGCACATGGTTTTCAACAACTGATCTGTTTATGAGAGTGGTGATTGGGATAGCAATAGCATCTGCTGTGAGTTTCAAGAAATAGCTGGGGAGTAGGTTGGCTGCTGTTGATGAGGTTTTTAGTTTGGACAGCATACTTTTGATTGAAGTGGTGGATATTGTTTAGAGGGTAAAGCTTGTATTAGTGTTATTTGTGTTTGGGGGATTAGTGAGGTTGGAACTGTCCTGTGATACTAAGGATAGAACTGAGTTCACAAAGTGGGAGTTGAATTGTGTTTCAATGGGAACTTTAGTGTCAGGGGTGGTTGGTTTGAGAGTGGCCTTTTGGGTAGAGTTTAGTAGCTGGTTTACATTTTTCCAAAAATTTTGGGGGTTGTGTTGGTATTTAGTTTGCACTGCAGTGTAGTAAGATTTTTTTGTCCTGCCTAATGCATTTTTTTTTTGCACAGTTGCGCAGTTCTTGGTACTTAGTTAGGCTTTGTGTTTCTTTGTTTTTTTGATAGTAAAGCCAGGCAGTGTCTCTGGACTTGAGGATTTGTTTGGTTTCTTTATTGAGCCAGGGGTTTGTAGAGGTTCGAACCTTGATTTTGCACAGTGGAGCGACAGTGTCTAGGTGTTGTAGAAATGTTTTGTTGAAATATGCTACAGCCTGGTCAAGTGGATTTTTAGGGGGGGTCCAGTCACAGTTACAGAGTAAAGTATTGAGGACCTCAGGAGAGAATTTATTTGTCTTTCTAGTGGATTTATAATTAGTGATTTTGCATATGCTTGTTTTACTACGTATAAGGTATATGTTGTGGTCACTTAAGGTGTCTGGGAGACTGCCTGTGTGGGGGTACAATGTGGGGTTGTTATGACCCAGTCAAGGATGGATTCCCTTTTAGATTTTTTATCACCTCTAGTTGGAATTTGGACTAGCTGCTGGTAGCCATGGAGATTTATTAGATTACTTTGTGGTTCTGATATACTGGTGAACCAATCTAGGTTAAAATCCCCAAGAATAAGGGTTTCTTGTGAGTATGTGGAAGAACACCAGGATAAGAAGTCTTCAAGGCTAGTAGGTGTATTACCAGAAGGAATATAGATCACAATTGTGGTGATGATCTTTTTAGGGTGAAGTTGAAGTTGTGAGATAAGTATTTCCTAATTATTGGGGGAGGGGTAGGAGATTGGTAATTGACATACAGTTAAGTTGGACTTATACAGTAAGGCATTTACGAAGTGGTCTGTCTTGTCTAATGATATTGTAGCCACTGGGGAGAACTTCTGAGTTAGCTATGTTTTTATTTATCCAGGTTTCTGTTAAAGCAACTATGTCTGGGGAGTAGTGTGCTATTGTGGCCTGGAGTTCAGGTATTTTATTTTTGATACTTCTAATATTAATATTTAGCATTAAAAGATGGTTGGTTTTACTGCTGTTGTTGATTTGCCCAGGGATTAAGATAGTGGGGGTGTTATGTTCTGACATTTGTGTTGGAGCAGTTTGTGTTGGACAGGATGGATTTGGGCCTGGGTTGGGGTGGATGTCCCCATTTATGGTGAGCCTGGTGTTAAAATCGTGATGCACATGTTGGAGTTTGGTGATGAGTGTGAGAAAGTATTGTGTTTTTTTGGAGTAGGAATGAGAGGATATGTGTTTAGTTTTTAATTGGTCTGTTATGTAGTTTTTGAACAATTGTGGGCAGTTATTTTATAATGTGCGGTGTCTGTATATGAGAGTGCATAATATAGAGTTGTGCTACTAAGTTTAGGGATATTGCTAGAGTGATAACTTATGGAGTTATAAAGAATTATGAGAAGACAGACTAGACTTAGTTGTGTGATAGTCATGGTTATAAAGTTTAAGTTCGCTTTAGGTGGAGGTGTGGATAGGAATTATAGGGTTGCACTGTATGCGGATGGGTAAGTAGTATGGGGTGATGTAATAATGCCTAGCAGGAGTGAGAGTGGTTGGGAGCATTTTGTGGTGGAGCAAGTGGTGTGGTGTAATGAGATCTGACTTGAGGAGCTGTGATTGGTGGAGGTGATGTGAGGTTGAGCTGTGGGTGTAGTTACGATTACTATAAATGTGGAGGTAGTGGGGGCGGGAGGGAATTGGGGGCAGGGTAGGGGATTGGAGACAGCCCGAGCATTAGCGAGGGCGAATGGAGCAGGGCAGAGCCCACAAGACAAGAGTACTGGGCAGCAAAAAGTAAGTGTTACTTTACAAATCTGAAAACTTTAAACAAATTCCTGAGGTCTAATGTCGTACCAGAAAGCAAAATTAATTTGCTGAAGATCACTTGTGTCCAGTTGGGAGACTAGTAATTTAAAGACTAGCCTTGAAAGCAGACAAAGTAGCCCTATGCTTGGCCTGACATGCTAACTTATTCAGTAGGCTGGGAATACATTCCATGCAGTCTATCCCACCGGTGAATCTTGCTTATTTGTTGGTGTAATTGTATGTGCCTAGTACTGTATAGGTGTATGTACAGTCACTGGTTTTCTGAAGAAGCAGAACGTCAGACAGGGCTGCATCTGTCAAGGCTTGAAAAGTGAGAAACAGGTCACTTCAGAGCAGCAGTTGATTGCTGGGTATAAGGCGAATTGTGCCAATCTGTCAGGATAGTTGACAGATTTAAGGCTTTTAAATTTTTAAAAGTTAAAATTTGTGTTTGCATTTGCTATGTAGGAGTGTCCAGTAGCAACTATTAGGGAAGGAAGAGCCTTCACCAGTATGCAGAAGACCTGCAAGAGCAGTATAAGCCACCCTCGGTGAAACAGAAAGTCTTATCTTCCATCTCATCACCCAGATACACAATGGATCTCCTTAGAATGACACCAGCTACTTAACCAATTGTTAAAGCCATTTACTGTTTGGTATTTAGGCATCAATCTTGGTGAATGGAAGATACTACTCCAGACTAGTGCCTTTCCTGCCTCTAACATATATATAGCAAGCTCTGTCATGTCTTTCTGTATGTTTCTTTGGAGTTGAGTGCATCATGTCATTTGGTCTCACTTGGGCAAACACTAGGTCATAGTCATACTTGTCTGGTTTAAGGGTCCTTAGGGTTTGGGACTTAATGGATCCTGGTGCCAGACAAGAAGATTACAGTCACTCTATTCCTGTCTAATTTTTTGAGTGTGGAGTCTGAATGCCTATTTATAGGGCATCTATGACTATGACATTTCCTTGTGTGCTAACAGGCTTTGTGGGCCTTATGAGATTACATCTGCTTTCCTATTGACACTTTGGTGGTCTGTGTAGAGTTGTAGTATGTGGGAGTGAAGAAGGAATAGATTTGCCTAGTGTACTGAAGTCCTGAAATTGTTTTGAGTGTGTTTCTAGGAGGCTTTGGAAAAATGTTCTTTACAAACTAAGCATAGGTTATAGCCAAAGTGGTGTGTTGTAATCGATGTGATGATGTGATTGTATGATGCTTACCAACAGTGGGCTGATGCAAGATGTTTGTATTCATGTTTCTAAAATGTTTACATTTCTCCCAAGTTGTACTACCAACTGGTAGAGAAAGTAAACAGCTGGAAAGTATCAAGTAGTTGCTGCACTCCCTTAGAACACCTAATGCCATCAGACTGGTCAGAGATGGGGAAGAGCAGACTGTTGAGCCATGGTGCCAGAGACTGGGGGGACAAAGGGTGGTCAGAGTACTTAGGGGATGGAGTTAGACTACTATACCAGACCGTGATGATTTATGGGCAAAATATTTAGGATTATACTATAAAGCTAGGTTAGATGGTGGCTAATCTAGACAATTAAGTTTGCCAAGAATAATAAATAATTGTTATTTACCTGTTGGCTAAGACCTGAATAATATTAGTGCTGTTCTCACTACAGCTGCACTGATGTAGAAATCTGGATTCCTTTGATCCTTCTCTCATCAAAATAGTCTAATACCAAGCTGGTTCCTGAGAAGCACATGACAGGCGTTTTGGTGGTCAGCAGTCTCATCTCGTGTCATATGGGCCTGCAGGCTTGTTGTAGGCTTCTCCTAGTAGGTGTCCTGGATAGCAGTTAATGCAGCTCAGTGCAAGAGAGCTAAGCTGCACAGTTGTCCAAAACCAGACCAGCCAGTGAAGGCCCATACACACTGCACAGTCAGAGACAGTTAGGAATAATTGTCCCCATGTTTCTTCTCCTCTCATCAGTGGCAGAACAATAGCACTAATCTGAAGCCATATTCTAAGAAGCACTATTCAGGCTTTCCAATGATGATGCTCTCTAGGAAGGCTAGACAATAATGTGCTTTTGTCTCCTTTTAAAAACTACAAGCAAACAGAAGCACTAATCCCAAGCTAATTCTTGAGAAGTGGTTGGTAGCCTAATGGTAACTGGTAGTCTTGTTCAGATGTTTGTGGTTTTAAAAGTAGGAAGAAAGAAAATGAATTAATACACTAGTCACTGTCATGTTCACTAAACAGTGGGAAGATACGAAAGAGAGGATAATTAAACTTTTAAGAATTTAAGGGGAGGGCCTTCCTAGTTTGGACTTCTCGTGTGCACTTGTATGAGCAGACAAGATACAGCTGGGAGGAGCTTCCAAAGTCAAATGTACAGAAGGGGTGAGACACTCAAGAGCCACTGAATTTAATAGCACAACAGAGAAATAGTTGGTTAGTGTGATTTGGCCTCACAATGGCAGCAATCACAGGTCAGTCCATCCATCCATCCATCCATTCATCCACAACCCCTTTTTCCCATTTTTACACATGTGTTGGGGTGTCAGTTTAACAGTGACACTCATCCATAGCCGAGGTTCACACCAGCTGGTGGCTGGCCTTACTGTGGCTATTCTCCCATACCACACACTCACACCTATAGCCAATTTAGAGTGTCCAATCCACCTACTACATGTCTTTAGAATGTGGGAGGAAGCTGGACTACCTGGAGGAAACTCAAACGAACACAGGGAGGACATGCAGATTCTACACAAAGCATCCCAGCTGAGAATTGAACCAGAGAACCTCTTGCTCTGAGGCAACAATGCTATCCACTGCACCACTGTGCCACCCTAGTCACCCTAAAAGATTAAAATCTTAAATAATAAACACTACTACTCAATTCCTGTTACAGATCAACTAAACTTAATCTCTTTGTAGTCCTAAAAATTACTTCTAAATCTCCAAGAAGAACATGAAATAAAACAATTTTAAGCTAAAAGGAAATGCAATAAAAAGTGCAAAATAATCGAAATAATGTGAAGTTGCAAACCTTAAATTAAAAATTCCACAGTTGTATCACCACAGATGGCAGCTGTAAAAAAATATTCCCCTTCCTGTTCTGCTTACCTTAAATAAGAAATGCTACTTCTTATGTCTATTTTCCCACCAAAACTCAATCTATTTTCAGTCAGAGCAGTAGAGCGTGTAATAGAACTCCCCCAGGTTTCAAGGTTAAAATAAGAATTTAGTTGCATGGAAAGGTATGCTCAGAATTCTGAGCCAATGTTGTAACTTATATGGATAGTATACTGAAAACTCAGTGGATCAATGGATCCAGAAAGATTCTAGATCTAATATGTCTTAAATCTCTAGGGCTTGTCCTTTGTGGCACAAGGCAAGCATTTTCATTTGTCAGAGGTAACCCACCAAAGTAAATGCCTAACTTAGATTTTCTTGATGTCTCTGGATCCCTGATCAGGCAATGCCTCTTTAACACTTTTTTTTAAACGTGACATACTTATTGCCACAATGTAAACATTTACTGTTTTTTGACAAAAAAAAAATGCTTATAAAGAATCTTACTGTTGCATTACTGTAGTTAAAATAATTTTCAATGGCATCATTTAGGTGCACATTATTATATGTCAAAGCCTTTCTTTGTTTTTAAGATATGACGTGTAATACCTGTTTACTACCTGTGCAGTTTTAGATAGCCCGTTCACTCACTCCCTCTTCCGACAGCATACAGGTAATATGAGTTTGTACAGGTTACTGTCATATCGTTCTCTCGTTCGATTCTTGGCTGGAGCGCCTTCTGTGTGGAGTCTGCATGTCCTTCCCGCAGTCGAGTGGCGTTCGAAAGACATGCGTGAATGGACGTGCCTTTGTTAAAGGTTGGGCATCAAGCTGGCACCTCGGCACCATAAAAATCTACTGCCAATCATTAGCAGACCGGAGTTCCACTGTGGTGACCCCTAACCGGGAAAAGCTGAAAGCAGCACAACAACAGGTTACTATCATATCGCCTAAAACTTTGTCAAACAGAAAAATCTTGTCTAGGGGTGTAGTTATATTTTATATACTTACTGTTAGCTGGTTGCATAAAACAGTAAGTTGTGCACATAGATTGATTTTCCACACATTATCTACAATTTGTTGCTGGTTGTTCCATCACTGTTTTTTAGTTTGAAAATTTAATGCCCCAGTATGTTTTACCACATTGTATTGAATAGTCAGAGTTGGGTGCACTTTTGAAATTTTTTTGCTCTTTTCTCCACTGTCATGTGACTCTGGATTTGGTATATATAATTTGGGGGGGTGGGGGTTGAGCCCACATGAGAGGTATGGGGAGGTTGCCCCTGCAAAAAAAATGTTTTTTTGTTTGTTTTTTATAGCTTCCAATTGATGGTTTTCAGAAATTATTTTTGTAAAACCATCAGTTGAATTACAGTGCTTTGACAGGATGCATTAAACCAATTTTCTACTTATGTAACAAGTGATTTCTCATGGAGTCGGTCATTTTACAGAGCTATCTTTAGATTCATTTTAAGCTGACAGATAATTTGATGCATTGCAAATTTGTATTACTCATACATCAGTAAAAGTCAACAAATGCAAAATAAAAAAGAGATCTTACTCCTCTTCTTCTTCTTTCAGCTGCTCTCGTTAGGGGTTGCCACAGCAGATCAACTGTTTTCATTTCTTCCTATCCTCTGCATCTTGCTCTGTCACACCAACCACCTGCATGTCCTCTCTCACCACATCCATAAACCTTATCTTAGGCCTTCCTCTTTTCCTGTTACCTGGCAGCTTCATCCTTAGCATCTTTTTCCCAATATACTCAGCATCCCTCCTCAGCACATGTCCAAACCAACGTAATCTTGCCTCTCTGGCTTTGTCTCCAAACCTTCCAACCTGGGCTGACCCTCTAATGTACTTATTCCTAATCCTGTCCATCCTCGTCACACCCAGTGTAAATCTTAACATCTTCAACTCTGCCATGTCAAGCTCTGACTCCTGCCTTTTTGTCGATGCCACTGTCTCCAACCCATATAACATAGCTGGTCTCACTACCCTCTTGTAGACCTTCCCTTTCACTCTTACTGGTACTCATCTGTCACAAATCACTCCTGACACTCTTCTCCACCCACTCCATCCTGCCTGTACTCTCTTCTTCACCTCTCTTCCACACTCACCATTACTCTGAACTGTTGATCCCAAGTACTTAAACTCATTCACCTTTGCCACCTCTACTGCCTGCATCCTCACCATTCCTCTATCCTCCCTCTCATTCACATACATATATTCTATCTTAGTCCTGCTGACCTTCATTCCTCTTCTCTCTAGAGCATATCTCCACCTCTCCAGGGTCTCCTCCACCTGTTCCCTACTCTCACTACAGATCACAATGTCATCTGCAAACATCATAGTCCACAGGGACTCCTGTCTGATCTCGTCTGTCAACCTGTCCATCACCATTGCAAATAAGAAAGGGTTTAGAGCTGATCCTTGATGTAATCCCACCTCCACCTTAAACGCATCCGTCACTCCCACCGCAGACCTCACCTCTGTCACACTACCCTCGTACATATCCTGTACCACTCTTATATACTTCTCTGACACTCCTGACTTCCTCATACAATACCACAACTCCTCTCTAGACACCCCGTCATATGCTTTCTCTAAATCCACAAAGACACAATGCAACTCCTTCTGACCTTCTCTGTACTTCCCCATCAACACTCTCAGAACAAACATTGCATCTGTAGTGCTCTTTCCTGGCATGAGACCATACTGCTGATTACTAATCATCACATCCCTTCTTAACCTAGCTTCCACTACTCTTTCCCATAACTTCATGCTGTGAGTGATCAGTTTAATCCCTCTGTAGTTACTACAGCTCTGCACATCACCCTTATTCTTAAAGATAGGTACCAAAACACTTTTTCTCCACTCCTCGGGCATCCTCTGACTTTCCAAAATTTCATTAAACAATCTGGTTAAAAATTCCACTGCCATTTCTCCTAAGCACCTCCATGCTTCCACTGGTATGTCATCTGGGCCAACAGCCTTTCCATTCTTCATAGCTGTCCTTACTTCCTCCTTGCTAATCTGCTTCACTTCCTGATTCACTATCCCCACATCATCCAACCTTCTCTCTCTCTCATTCTCTTCATTCATCAGCCCTTCAAAGTACTCTTTCCATCTACTCAACACACTCTCCTCACTTGTGAGTACGTTTCCCTCACTGTCCTTTATCACCCTTACCTGCTGCACATCTTTCCTAGCTCGGTCCATCTGTCTAGCCAATCAGTACAGGTCCTTTTCTCTCTCCTTAGTGTCCAACCTTTCATGCAACTCTTTTGATAGTAAACCACATATATATATATATATATATATATATATATATATATATGTGTGTGTCTGTGTATATGTGTGTGTGTATACATAATGTTGAATCTTTTAAGTGTAGTGTTGCTTAATTCATTGTAGATTCCATTGAATACATAAATGATTGAATGATGTTTTGTTGAATGTAAAAGCAGAGGGCGGTAGTTTAAATGTGTGGGTAATGTAAAAGTGGGTGTGGGTTTTTATTGCCCAAACTTTTGCATAAAGTGAAGTTTTCAGCATTAGGGGTGGAAGGGTATGCATGTGTGCATAATTGTTTGTGGGTTCGGGTTAGAGTAAGATTTAGGGAACAGGATAGATTTAGTGTTGTACATGTTTGCTGCTGTACAGGACATCTGACTGACTTTAGTAGCTGTGGTGTTATAGAATTTCCCCAAGTAAATATTGTGGGAAGAAATAGCCAGGGAATGGTTATGGCTAGGCTTGCATAGGCCCTAGGGCCGATAGCCTAGTACCGACCTATGAACCTATGAACATTATCCACTTCGACCAAAAAACCAGCTGCAAAACGTGGAGTAAGTAACAAACTTGTAGGAAAAACCACCTTTAATAACAAAGCAAAGCTTTCGGGCAGAACCCTTCTTCGATACTAATACAATCAAGTCTGCATACTAGAAGCTTATATACAGGTCTGGAAGTCATATGATTAGCAGCCAAGAATCATGTGATGAACAAGTCTTAAAGGGCAAACAACATAATAAAACTTTAGAAAAATCAATTAATAATATTACGTAATCTAGTTAAAATTGGTTTTAAACTAACTTTGCTGTTAATTCCTGGATATGAATCAGCAGCTAGTCTTAAAATCCATTCAAATTCCTTAGTCTCAAGGCGATTATTCAAATCTCCACCTCTGGCACTAGGACAATTAAAATCAATAACTCTAAACTTAAAAGAATGTTCAGAGCCATGAATATTGATATGCTTATATAGTGCATTATTTTCACAACACCGTCTGATTTCTGAATTATGATCAATAACACGATCTTTCAGCTTACGTATAGTTTTTCCTACATAGAACGAGGTGCAGGATTTACATGAAGCCAAATAGATAACACCTGAAGTGTTACAAGTAGCTGAAATTTTAAAATTGAATACTTGACCAGTGCTAGGGTGTGTGAAAATATCACTACCATTATCAAACATCTGTGCACAAGCAATACAGTTAAAACATTGAAAAGTTCCATGCTTAATAGCCAACGTCATAGGCTTAGGTTTATAAAAATCTTTATAACACAATAAGCTTTTGATAGTCTTCATATTTCTATAAGAGAAGCATGGTTTATCACCTACAGTAGCTTTCATTTCATCTGAAGCTAATAAAATTATCCAATTTCTTAAGATAATTTGTTTAACCAGGTGACTTCTTCTATTAAAAGTGGTCATATATCTAACTGAAGTCATCTCTTTATCGCTGTTATTATTTTTCTGGGATGTAGTTAACGAAATATCCTGCCCTTGATTAAAGCTGATAGGTTTCAAATAAGTCTTCCTAGCCTCTAAAATATCAATTCTTGACTTATTAAGTAGGTGGGCATCATAACCACTCGAGGTAAATTCGACTATCAAATCATCCAGTTGTAACTTGAATACATCATCATCTGTGTTGAGCCTACTTGTCCTAATAAATTGTGATTTTACCACACTTCTGAAAATATGTGGAGCGTGCATACTACTGTAATGTAAATATTTACAACAGCTAACTTCCTTCTTATACACAGAAGTATTAAGAATTCCATCATTCAGCTGGATTTTTACATCTAAGTAACACATAGTATTTTCAGAAACTTGCATTTTAAATTTCAAATAATCAGTTGTGGAGTTCAAATAGTCAACAAAAACATCCAGATCATGAAGTGTACCATTCCAAACAATTAAACAGTCATCAACAAATCTTTGATAAAAACTAATATAGATAGAAAGATTCCTATTACTATACAGATGTTTATGTTCCCATTGGTAAAGGACTAGGTTAGCGTATGTGTTAGCCACTGAGGTACCCATAGCTATTCCTGTTAACTGTAAATATAAAGTTTCGTTAAACATAAAAATATTATTTTTCAAAACAACATCCATAAGATAGCAAATGTTGTCAATAGATTTGAAATCAGGGTTAGGTTGTGTTATTAAAAATTCCCTCAGAAGCTCAAGTCCGGCATCATTAGGAATGACGGTAAATAAGGATACGATATCCAAGCTAACTAAATAATGTCTTTTAGTTTTTATATCAGACTCATTTCTAGTATACCATTGCTGTAGCTTAGATAACAATTCATGTGTATCTTTCAGGATGGTATTACAATTAAGTAGATGTGGTTGTAACTGTTTATGCAAGTAAACTGAAACCGGTTCTGTAATCCAGCCTCCACCTGAGACGATAGGTCTCATTGGTGGGTTATCCATAGACTTATGTATTTTGGGATACCATACAAATGAGGTATCAAAGGACAAGGTACAGTTAGAAAATGAAACAAATCAAGGTCGATGTCACCATTAAGCTGAAGTTCAAATATTACCATGTTGACATAACTCACACATTTCTTTACATCAGCATGTGTAACTATTTTAAATGCACTCTCATCATTCAAAAGTAGAGAAACAGCTGAAAAATATTTATCTCGGTCCATAATAACAGGCATACCACCTTTGTCCGCTTGCTTTATTACAATGTCATTATTATTTTGTAGACTTTTTAATGCTTCATACTCTGCAAAAGTCAGATTAAAGTTCTTATTCCTCATGGGCCGTAGGTATAGTTCTCTTATTTGTAGTTCACACACATCATGAAATGCATTCAATATGGGTGCATTAAGTGGGATAAAAGTACTTCGTCATTTTAGACTGTCTCCCATTGAGTTAGATTTACCAAACATTAGTTTTCAACTCAAGTTACGAACAAACAACTTTAAATCAGTTAAAGCAGACACAACATTATCACTACAGGATGGTATAAATTTAAATCCTTTATCTAAAAGAGAGAGATGAGCAGGATTTAACTCAAAAGATGATAAATTTAATGCCACAACTACTTGCGACTTACTTTGTTGAGTCCTAAAGGGCTCTCGTTTTTACGTTTGTTTGCTATGGTTGCCTGTGTTGCATACGACCTTGCAGGTGAACCTCTAGACCTGGGTGATCTATTCACGATGGTTTCAGCGTGCTCCAGTTGGAATCATTTATTAGTTAAATTTAAAGTTAGTTGTTGTGTCTTTTTAATAGCCATAGCATTCGTATTCACATTCAGGTTGCCATCACGCTTGTTCTTACTTCCTGTAGGCACGCATGCACTTTGGGATGAGGAACATGATACCAAAAGGCCAGGCTCATTCGTAACTAGTGCAGGGGGAGTTTCAGATGTCAAGGGTGTAGAGGGCAGGTTATTATTTAAAGAAATGTTGTCAAAAGTATCCAGGGAATCAAGTCCTTCTTTTGCAGGAACTTTATGGTAAGCAGTAGTACGAGGATTCTCAGTTCTAGGCCAAGAGAAGATATTCCCTCTTTGGAAGTCACCTATGTCACGTTGGAGCTTCCATTTTTTGGTAGCTTCCATCCTGACTTCAAAAGCTTGAATCCTATCAAGCATTTGCTGGTATACAGGTGTAACTTTAGGAAATACAGTCAATTCTAAAATAGTACTCTCAAGTGAAAATATCTCACGCTTGTACTCTTCCTCAATTTTTATAAAAAAGTCATTCATTAAAGACATATAGTCTAGAGATAGCTTAATATTCAATTGTTGCCATGATTTGAGTAGTTCTGGAAAGGTATTGCCATATGAAGGCATTTTAAGGATCCTGAGTCCACGTGGGACAATACCTTTATCAAGATATGCCAAAAAACTAAAACGTTGCCATTGCAACCTCTTAAATGCCATTACCTTTCTTTCCAGAAGTTGTAATACTCTATTGAATTCAGCAACATTATCCAAGTCTGCTGTAGGTTCAGATGCAGTGTTCATTGTTTCTGTAAAGTTCAGTAGAGGGTTATTCTCCACATCAATAAGAGATCTGAGGGAATTTAAATTCATTTCTTGATGCCAAAAATGACTACAGGCTGCGAGGTAGACCTTGAAGTAGGTATTCCCAATAACAGCAACAGATAGACCAAAAAAACAGCTGCAAAACGTGGAGCAAGTAACACAAACTTATAGGAAAAACCACCTTTAATAACAAAGCAAAGCTTTCGGGCAGAACCCTTCTTCAATACTAATACAATCAATTCTGCATACTAGAAGCTTATATACAGGTCTGGAAGTCACATGATTAGCAGCCAAGAATCATGTGACGAACAAGTCTTAAAGTGCAAACAACATAATAAAACTTAAAAAAAATCAATTAATAATATTACGTAATCTAGTTAAAATTGGTTTTAAACTAACTTTGCTGTTAATTCCTGGATATGAATCAGCAGCTAGTCTTAAAATCCATTCAAATTCCTTAGTCTCAAGGCGATTATTCAAATCTCCACCTCTGGCACTAGGACAATTAAAATCAATAACCATTCCCCAAAACACCAAAGGTGAGTATGGGGGCTTGTTTATTGGGAATATTCAATTGGCAAGTCTCATTTCCAATGGAGTTGTTTGGAAACAGTTCTAAGATATCATGCAGAAATATATCATACCTGTCTATCTATCCGCTTTCCAGGCTAGTGAACTGATCCATAATAGTCACTTACAAAGGAGAATATCTGAACTGACAAGATCTGTATCATTCAGAAAGAGCTTGGAGAATCAAAGAACAGATGGGTGGAATTTGATAAATTAGGAAGAGAATGAATCCAAAGACTGAGGATTAAGGAAGACCAGTGTATAGAGTAAAAGTGTAGCAAAAAAGCTTGATTCCAAAGGATCTTGGAGAAAGTCAACTTTCAAACTTGGTGGCAGCTTCCTGAGAGAAGTTCATAGAAAGTACTGATTTGATGAAAGATTCATAATTAACTTGGATGAAGTCCTTAGTCAAGGTGCTGTACAGAACTCCAGTTAGTAAACTATCATATGTGACATTAAGTATAGACTCAGTTAAGGAGAAGACTACATTTTAGGTATTACTGCCAAAGGTAAATCCAAGTTGAAATCTAGAAAAGATGGTACATTTTTTAGGCAATCAGGCTTGCTGGTAAACAGTTTTCTAAACTAATCTGGCTGAGGAGATACCTCTGTAATCAGTTGTGCTGATGAGAGTATTTGGTTTTAGAGGCCGGAAGAAAAAAGATTATTTGCAGTCACAGAAAGATATGCCTTGACAGAAAGAAAGATTAAAAGTGTGATTTGGAAACAAAGTCTTTACAGATGTTTATAAACCTGAGGAAGATGCCTCTCCTTCTATGTTGATTGAAATCATAAAAAGTAATGAAAAGTATATTTTTAAATCTTTTCTGGGGTATTTGTAAGATAACAAAGTGCTAATGATAAGTTATTACTGGACAAAGGGGTGAAAAGGTTGAGGTATGTTGGGTGGGTTAATTTAAAATCCATATTTTCAAGTCCAAAGGTAGGAGGTTCGTAGTTGTTTGTAGCATTTTTATATTATAAAGAAATCTAGACTGTTTTTCTGTACAGATCCATGCTTTCTGTCTTTTAATGGATTTTTTGGGGGGAGGTCTGTTATGGAGCTGGAGTTCTGGGATGAGTCTTTTCCCAGATGCCTGGACCAGATATTTTTACTTTAGCAGTTGAAGGAGCTCAGGGTTTATTCAGGGTTCATTGTCAATCTTTTGGTAATTATTTTATATAAATATATATATATATATATATATATATATATATATATATATATATAGGGTTCATTGTCAACCTTTTGGTAATTTTATATATATATATATATATATATATATATATATATATAGGGTCTATATTAAATCACCATACACTTAAAAAAGTGAATGGTGATTGATCGACCCTATGTAAGCGATAGCTTATAATGTCAAAGTGTCAGAACGGGAAAAAAATTGCTGTACCAACAACAAAAAATAAATAAAAATCAATTTCAAACATTACATTAAGTGGGGGAAAGAATTTGCTTAACAGCTGCTTCGATATTTTGCATTTTCAGCCTTTTAAGTTCGACCAAGACGCATTCAAAAGAATGCGTCTTCGGTATTCTACTATAGGATATATATATATAAATATATATATATATATATATATATATATATATATATATATATATATATATATATACATATTGAAGATAATGGTGGCTAGATTTAGTCACGCTAGGTCTGTAGATGTAGTTTGATATATGACCTCAGTATTGAAAGCAATTATTTAAGGCATGTATATTTTCAGGTGATCTGTTTTTAAGGATGTAAGTGATTGTGAATTTATGAGTCCTTTGAGTTGTTTAATTATCCAGTAGAAACTAACAGGACAGTGATTACTTAAGTGTGCAAGAAGGACATTGAGGCTACTAAGCTTATTGGGATTATTAATGAGTGTCAAGTCTAGGAATGTGTGCTTAATTGAAAGATAATTAGGCCTGAGCAAAATAACAGAGGCTATGTTTAGATATACAGACTAAAAGATCTTGCCTTGCCTGGCCAAGGAAGTTTGCATTGAATTCACCTGAACTGATGGTATGACTTTTTTTAGATGTAGGGCAAAACCACATCACATGGAGATTGAAAGTCTGAGGTGGAAACAGGAGTGACAGACTATGGCAAATGAAAATTTAGTGGCAATATGAGCTGTAAGTGACACATGCGCGATATGTGAATACTATCTCGTTAGCTGAGGTGGTGGCTCTTCAGTGTTGAGTAAAAGCCTGAGGTGGAAGCATCTCATGTGGCATGTACCACGTAAAAAAAAAATCCACAATATTCTAAAGGGAAAATATAATAATTTAGATGATGGCAATGATGTTATAGATAATTAGGCACCTATAAACCAAATAGCCATGTGCTACTGAACCATGGGGGAATTAAGGACCACACAACATTTTGTAAGGATTTCATAGATGGCTTTTAGCCATGAAGGCCAGAAGACGATTACCTATCCCAATTTCCCAACAGCCCTAAAGCACTATATGTTTAAGTGACTTGCTCAAGCTCACACAGTAAGCAAATTAAGGCTATGGGAATCAAACCCAGGGCCACACAAAGCAGCTTGTCAATAGCTCTAGCCTTAATTCTCTGTACTACTGTTAGAGTTTATAGAAGGGACAGAAAGATAGTGAAAACAAGCCCAGCATAAGGTGTTTGAAGCTGCTGGAAGGCTGCATCATCAACTGTATCATCCAGCACAGTAGAGCTTAGTGGGCTGAAGGTGGTGCAGAAGTCACACTATCCTTGTAAAATACTGACACAGGTAATGACATAAAATAGCTGATGATAAATATATAGTATACAGGAATTTATACATTATAATAATGAAATAATTAAATTTATCTAACATGTACATTATAGTTAACATCAACATTCAGTTAATTTCTCTTATAGTAGAGAAAGTATAGACTAACTATAGACTAATTCAAGAATGGTCTATAGGGAGAGGAAGTTGGTATGTCAGTGGCACTGGCTATGTTTACCGGTGAGTGGGTAAATAACTTGCTTGTAGTGGCTGGATTGGCTGGTGGTGTGCTGAGAATAGGGGAAGCATGTATGAGAGCAGGTATACATGCCTCATGATAAACAAGTACAAATACTTTATAATTTATCTTCTCTTAACACACCTTCAGCAAGATGTGAGCAACAAATGTAAACTGGTTTTAATGCCAAGTATCTCACTAAATGAAAAATAACAGTACAATATTGTTTATACCCTATATAACAGTGAAAATCGGTCACATGATATAAATAATCAATCCAAAACCTTGTTAAAAACTCCATAAAGAAAATATAATATTGCAAGTATTACTGAATACTAGTTGCTATGCAAGAATAATAATCTAGGGGCAACATTCTGTGGTTAGAATCAGAATTACATACTGGAATACTCTATATTACATGGCTAGTCCAAAATAATGGAAAAGTGGCATGTAATCATACTTATCAGGGAATAACAATTCTGCAGGAGGGATGGGTCGACTGATCCTCAGGGAGAGAAGCTGTTCACCTCCCTACCACCTGACTCTCACCAGATGAGGAATGGATGGGCTTATCAGCCTGACCAGGCAGGAAGAAGACAGGCAGTGGTTCAGCTGGTTAAAGCTGTCAGCTGTGGTCTGTCCTACAGCGTTTGATTCCATCAAACACTTTTTGCTTAGTGTGTCACCTTGTGCAAGTCACTTAAGCAGACAGTGCTTGGAGACAACTGGGAATTTGGACTAGGCTCCTCAGTGGACCTTTGGACTGCAATCCTAGTAACTAGCAATGAACTTATGAAAAAAATTGGCTGTAGGGCTCCCACCTAACCCAGGAATATTGATAGAACAAATAGGCAGGATTGATGCAAGTATAGAAGCCATTAAGTGGATGCAGGGTGGTAGGGAGTTGTTGATGGAGTGAAGGATAATGAAAAAAATATATAGACCAATTTAAGCTGGTGAGGCAACTCATAGGTCAACATCAAATACAATCAAACATGATAGATATTTGGCAGTATATCACAAACAAAGGGAAGAGACAGAAATAACATAAGGGTTGCTCACAG
Source organism: Protopterus annectens (assembly GCF_019279795.1). NCBI lineage: Eukaryota > Metazoa > Chordata > Ceratodontiformes > Protopteridae > Protopterus > Protopterus annectens. Next base: position 823,697,831 of record NC_056726.1, read on the forward strand.
GGAGGGAAACCCAAAAGTATGTATATTAGGTAAGCACATTTCTGTTTCTAAGCAATTTCCATATCATAGTGGGATGAACCCTAATTGCAATTCTGACAACCCAGAACTGGCTAGCATCCTGGGTGGTGGAGAAGGGATCTATGTTTATTGACTTGAAATGAAAAAATCATTGAACATCCGATCAGCAAACACAACCCAGTGAATGTTCACTCATCAAACGTTCACTTTAGCAAATGTATGAGATGGGGAAAATAACTAGCTGGCCAACATTTCTTCGTCTCACACAATGCACTATTTCAAACCAACTCAGGTGGGGGGCTTCACACCCCCACTCCCATAACTATATATTACCAACTCCGTGATTGCACTACAATGGGGAAAAGGGCATGGAAGTAGTTGCTCAACATTAGGAAATTAGCCCTTTTCCCCACTGTAGTGTGATCTCGGAGTTGGTATATATAGTTGGGGTGTATGTTTGAAATAGTTCTGAGTGTGTGAGAATGGGAAATGTTGGACAAATAGTTAGCTAAAGTGAATGTTCAATGAATGAACATTCGTTGGATTGTGTTCGCTGATCAGATGTTCAATGATATTTTCATTTGATTAGTAAACATAGACCATATAGGACTCGATGACGGGGGGTAGAGTGATGCAAAGGAATGATAAGAATACCTACCTGCCTTTCTCTCTCTGTCATAGGATAGAGGATTCAGGACCATGCTAGGAAAGTACCCTAAAGTCACAGTTCCCTGTAAAAATGAGAATTTCATTACTTGAAATGGCAGCCATCACAGTAGTAATGTGGTACTGAGGAATGTAACACCACAGACACAGAACATACTTGATTCGCAGAATGCTCAGTGCATACCTCACCAAATGACAGACCATTACCAGGCCCTAACCTATTCTGTTGATCAGGATGGCATGCAGGCCTACTAGGCCTAAAGATGTCCCCTTCAGGGGAAATCTCCTGCAGCTGATCACACCAAGAGTGCCCTTATACATGTGTGGGGACCATGGAAAATGTGAAAATATTTAGGAGGTGACCACAGGGAGACTTGATGGGAGTAGTGGCTGTGTAGAAAAAAAAGTACATTTTGTTTGTATTTCTTGGCTACTAGGTCACATAACTGTGGCAGTTCTATTATGTCTGTAAATATTTTTAGAGAAATTTTAAAACCTGTTTTTTTGTAAATATTAATCTTAGGTCATAAGGAATTTTATTCTAACGTTTACCTGAGAACACATGATAGCTTGCTTCTCCGTACATGTTTTTTGCCCATTTAAGTATATGGATTGGAAGTCTGAGTTACCTTTTAACATTACCACTCAAGAGTATTGGCCATAATAATGTGAATACGGAAGCTTATGTACAAATTTCAACTGAAAATAAAATGTTGGCTGAACTCTAGTCATTTACATTATGCATCACAACTTAATGTCTTACATTGAACCTTTATATTATATTGGAGAGCTGTCTAGCTTGTACAGTTGTGTAGAGTATAAATTAGTTAAAATAAGTGTCAAGTATAGGAAAAAGCAAAATAAGTACATATTTGTAATAAACAATCCAGTATTATTCAAGAATTGCAGTCATCGATGTGCCTGCAAATGGTCAACTGGGATCAGTGCACTACCCCAGTAAATAAATATAAATAAAGAAATAACTAGTGGAAAAAATCTGTATTTTTACAGTAATTGACCAGTATTAGATCACGTCATTTATGAAAGTTGCAAAAAGGAATAAGCCCAGATAGGGACAAGTGATGGATGGCAGGTACTTGTTTGTGATGGCCAAGTAAATCCCCACACAATGAATGTTAAAAAGGTGAATAAGAATGCACATCTGGGGCACCAGCCAGCAGAGATAGGTTATTTGCTATCATAATGTAATCATATTTAAGACAGAAAAAGTTTGAACAGTAGTTCACTTGAGCTAAGTGAATGTGTCTTGTCACTACATGACAAAAAAAAAAATCAGCTGCCAGTCTTTAACGTTTTTTTTTTCTTTCTGATCTGTCCTAAAACGTTTGTGCAGAACACTGGATAAACTGTAAATGTAATAAACATTTGTGTTCCAGATCAAGTTTTTAGGGATGAGAAGTGAAGACTATATTGACGATATAGAGGATTATGACTGGTTCACCAATCCTAATCATTTTATTATGTGTTCAAGATATGGATATCAAGAAATTCACCTCAAGATTGAAGCTCGAGAAGTGAATCTTGTCATTCATGTTGAAAACACATAATTGTAGGATAGGATTGGAGCCTTGATCATAATTCTTTATAGTGCATGGAGCTTTATCTGTTCCATGTACTACAAGTTACAGTAAAAAAATGCTGTTCTGCCAGCTTTCAAATTTGTAAAACACTTAGCGAATGCTGTCAGAGAATTAATGTAATGCAGCCCCTTATATTTACACTAACCTTTCAAGCCTTTCAACTGTCCATATTTTCACAGAAAGTCCAGATTATTGCTTCATACTTTGGTCTTTTCCTCTTAACATCTGTGGTTGTTGGAGAAACCATTAAGGACTACAGTAAATAAATAATGAAAAACATTTAAGTTTCAGACTTCATATCCTTTAGAAAATGTAGACAAATACACTTCCTGTTAATCAAGCTACTTTTTAATGCTTATAACAGGAAGTTAGGGACACCTCATCTGTCTGGACAGCAGGCAGAAACAACAACAGCCAACCTTAACAACTTTCACAGGGAGTGCTTAAAAAGAAGTTATGTACTCACCATAACATTACATCTGTGTTATTGATCTTCATTCATCCTCAACCAATGGGTTTGGATCCGATCCAAAGGATCTGACTCGGCCAATGCTATAGCTCGCAGCCAACAGATCTCTCCAAGCTTTTTCCTTACTCACAATCCACCCTGCCAATTACCTCAGATCTTGTTTTCTGCTGTATATGATGTAATGTTGTTTACTATTGCTGCAACGCTGTATCTCTATTTATCATGTACATGATATTGAGCTTTTCTCCCCGGGCATCTGCTGAAAAAGGACCTGCGTCCAGTCTGAATTTCCCAGTAAACAGTTGTAAATAAATAAATAAATAAGTATTAGCAGAGAAAGGATGAAAATAATTAAGGAAAGCCATACCCAGAGTCATATATATATATATATATATATATATATATATATATATATATATATATATATATATATATATATATATCTACTATATAAACATACCTGTTGAGAGACCAAGTAAATACTTGCTCATCCAGATGTCTTAAATGGATAGATGGGTGGGTGGGAGGGGAGTTGAGGATGAATGAAGATCAACAACACAGATTAGACATTATGATGAGTACATAACTTCTTTATATGATGCTGTCAATCTTCATTCTATCCTCAGTGATTGGGACAGCATACCTAGCTACTTATATCCAGGGCGGGCTCAAGGAAGGATATTCCTGAAAACCACAGAACCAAATAATGCCCTATCTCTGGAGATGAGATCCAATTTGTAATGAGTGATAAAGGTCTGAGGAGTAGCCCAAGTTGCTGCTGTGTGTATGTCATCCATAGACATTCTAGACTGAAAAACCAAAGTAGCCACAGATCTAGTAGAGTGTGCTTTCGAAGGATGTGTGAGAGGAATGCCCAATTTATTATAGACAAAGGAGATACAGTTTGTTAACCACTTTGATAGAGTAACTTTAGAAATCAATTTTCCCATTTTTGGTCCAGAAAAGGAAACAAATAGTTGATCTGCTTTCCTGATTTTTCTGTTCTATGCAAATAGAATCACAATTGTCTATGAACATCCAGTAAATGTAAGATATAGCCTCCATTTGTTGGTAAATTTAGGAAAAAAAAAACACTGACAAATTGATAGTACTATTTATGTTGGATTCTGACACCACATTTGGATGAAAGGATAGGATGGCAAGTAAGGTCACTCTGTCTTTGTGAAGAACCAAGTAAGGAGGATTAGAAGATAGTGCTTGGATCTCGAAAATTCTTCTTGCAGAAGTGATGGCAACCAAGAAAACAGTCTTCCTTCAAAGGTGTTTAAGGTCACATGTAGCTGCTAGTTCAAAGGGAGGTTGTGTGAAAGACTGAAGCATCAAATTTACGTCCAATGAAGGCGTTGGGTCTTTAAAATGAGGCTTTAGAATGAGTGTCCCTTTTAAGAAGGCCTTGCTCAATTTGTAAAAAGCTATGGGTTCACCATTCAATCCTGTATGCTAATTAGAAATTGCTGATCGCTGTACCCTAATGGTTCAGGTACTAGCACCGTCTTGAAAAAGGTGAGCAAGGAAATCTAAGATGCGATTAATAGAAGCTGAAAATGGGCCAAGTTTATGTTGCTGAGCCCAAATGGCAAATCTTTTCCATTTACCTGAATATATTTTCCTTGTCGAGGGTTTATGGGAAGACAAAATTATACATCAGATAGGTGATGAGAGCATAGATTGTCTGGTTACTAAGGGAACTGGAGAAGCCAAGCAGTCAGCTTGAGGTTTGGTATACCCGGGTGTGACATTCCCGTCGAATGAGACAGGAGGTCTGTAGTTGGATCTAGGTTCCATGGTGGTTGAACCAGGTGAGGCCATAGGAAGGGAAACTAAATTTGTTGAGGCCAATAGGGGGCAAAGAGGATCCCTATGTTCTTTGACCTGGCAGCTTTCTGCAGGAATTTTGGAATCAAAGGTGTAGGTGGGAAGGCATAAAGAAGACCGGGGGGGGGATTGTGAAGTAGAGCATCCCTCAGTGATTGCCCCCATGGGGGAATCAGGGCAAAGTAATTGCTGCACTTGTTGCTTAGGGGAGAGACAAAAAGACCACAGCATGGTTGGCCCCATTGATGGAAAATCTTGTTTGCCACTTTCTTGTTGAGGGACCACTTATGTGAAAGATGTATGCACCTGCTCAGTTTGTCTGCAATCACAATGGATCTCCCCAGAATGTGTGTCGCTAAAAGAAAGTGGTCTGAAGAGATTGCCCACTGCCAGACCCTGAGCACTTCTCAACACACTGGGTAAGATTTGGTTGCCCCCCCCCCCCATTTGTTGATGTACCAGATGACTGACATGTTGTCTATTTGAATCGCTATCATCCCAGAGGGAGAACATCTTGAAATGCTCACAACGCCAAGAGCACTGCTCTCATCCCTATGACATTTATATGCAAATTGGCCTCTTTGGAGGACCAAGTACCCTGGACTGTCTTCCCCAGATAATGCCCCCCACTCAATCTGGGAAGCATCTGTGGTCACTATGGCCTTGGGCTGTTGGAGAATGAATGGACAGCCATGGAGCAGTTGATCAGACTGGATCCACCAAAACAGATGTCTTCTCAAAGTGTTGGTAATTTTTATTTGCTATGCCACTGACTGATGTAATATTGACCATTGAATGGCCAACATTCACTGTAGGATCTGCAGGTATAACCTGGCCAATGGAACTAAGTTTATTGTTGCCATCATGAGGCCTAAAGATCAAAGAATTGTGCAGGCTGAGATTGATGCATTGTCTACAAACCTCTTGACCTGTGACCTTATAGACAGAACTCGGTGAGGTGGAATGGAAGCAATGGCTGTGTTTGCATTGAGCAGTACTCCAGTAAATTCCAATGTCTGACTTGGTTGAAGTTGAGATTTGTTGTAGTTTATGGTTACTCATAGGAGAGCACAGGTGTAGAGTATCTGATCTCTTGAATGTATGAGTTGATGCTTGGTAAGAGAGATAATGAACCAGTCGTCCAGGTAGAGAAACACCCAGAATCCCTGCAGTCTGAGGTATGCTGCCACTACTGCCCTGCCATGCATTTGGTAAACACCCTGGTGAGTCCAAAGGGTAGTACACTTAATTGGTAGTGACTGACTCCTAGCCAGAAGCATAGGTACTTTCTGGATCACTTGTTCATCTTTATGTGATAGTAGGCATCCTGAAGATCTATTGAGCACATCCCGTGGTCCTTGCCCAGAAAAAGGAGAAGTGACTGAACCATGACCATCCAGAATTTGGTTCTTTGAACTGATTTGTTTAGATTTGTGAGATCTAAAATTGGTCTCCAGTCCCCTGTCTTTTTTGGCACTAAAAAGAACCTTGAGTAAATTCTGGATCATATCTGGTCTGCTGGGTCCTCTTGGATGACTCTTTTTTCTAGCAGTTTTCAAATCTGAATTGCTGCCTAATCCGTCTGATTGCATGGAACATCGGGGATTTTTCTGAGAATTGGAGGTGGTAGGGAAAATGGTATTATATAACTTCTGGATATAATCCTCTGCACCCAAGTATCATTCATTAATTCTAACCAGGCTGTCTGGTTCAGGGGCAACCTTCACCTGACTGTCTCCAGAGGTGGACAAGCGGGTCTCTGTTCAGGAGCGCTGGTAGGGTTTATCAAAAAAGATTCTCATGAACCCTGGTTTTGCGGGCCACCTCTGCCACTACAGTGATGACATCCATTGGAGTTCCCCCTCTGTCTCTGGGGACACTTGCTCCACATGTGTCATGAAATGGGCATTGGGACTTTTTGAACCAAATTTCCAGCCACTCTGTTGATTCATGGAGAAGGATCTTGTGTGTGTGTGTGTGTGTGTGTGTGTGGGGGGGGGGGGGGGGCAAAAACCTATGCCCATGGCAGACAAGGTCTTTTCATATTTTTCACACCTGGACAGCATTTATTTCACTTTAGGGCCAAAAAGGTTGGTTCCATCAAAGGAAATATTGATGAAATTGGACTTAAATGGCTCCACAAAATCCCACAAGTGCATCCAGGTATGCCTCCTCTTGGAAATGCCTGAAGCCAAAGCTCTTGAGGTTCCTTCCGCTATATTAGAAAATAACCTCATGAAACTATTAGATATAGCCTGTAGGGTTGAAAACTGAGAAGTTGCTGAATCTTTAACCTCTGTAGAGATGGTTCTTGAGAGAGTATTTGATAATTCATTGGTCAAATCTCTCTGAAGTCTAACAAAATGTGCCAGATAGTTCAGTGACTGCAAGGCAAAAGTCGCTGAAGCAAAGACAAGCTTTCATAGTCTGTCCATCATCTGCAACTACCTGTTGAGGGATGAACAGTGGAACTCTCATAGGCTAGTTCCTTCTCTGTGGCCACCACAACAACCATGGCATCAACTGGAACCCCTTTCCCCCAAAACTGTCTGTCCACAGGTGGTGCCATTATCCTGTCCAGTATCTGAGGTGTTGGTTCTATAGAGTCAGATTCCTTCTATGCCCACCTAGAGATCATGTCCACAAGCTAATCGGTGGGCAGTCAGCCAGGAAGTAGAGGGTCCTGTAACAAAAGCCTCTAGGAGAACGGATTCCTCTGGCATAGGGTTGGAGGATGCCCAGCCATCTCTCTGTTTCAGGATTTCTAGAATGTCTCCAAAGGGAAAAATCTTTAGGAGGTGACAGTGGGGACCCTTCAACGTCATTGAAATCCATGTCTTTGGTGACGGACTCCTATGGGGAGTCTAGGTGCTTCTTCTTGATCATCCTTTTCCTGGGTACTTCCTCAGTGGGATGTTCTGGGGAAGTCTTGGAAGAGGAAATCAAAATTTCCTGAGAGGGAGCCTGAGGTTTCAGTACAGGATGTCCCCATCAAGAGAGTTGTTGAGGCTTTAGTTGATGGAACATCATGGTGCAATAGGTAGGATTCAAGGGGGAAGGTTCTGTCAGGACTGCAGAGGCAGTGAACACTCCCTTTGCAGCCTCGAAGGCAGAGCTCAAAGGAGCCAGAGAGAGGCTCTGGTCTGAAAAAACAGGTTTCCAAATGATCCCCTCTCTTCAATCCATTGGGACCACCCTGAGGAAGACGTTGGAGTCGAACTGTCCAGTGTCAAGGCGCCAAGGAACAGAGTCAGCTCAGAAAACTTTGGAGTCAAGTGTTGCACCTCAGACCTGACAGGCAGACCTCGACTCCTAGAACTCTCTGTATCCAAAAGGATTGGAAGTCTCAGAGGCAATGTTGGATCTGAAGATACAGAAGTCTTCTGATCTAAGACTGACAGATTCAAATGACTGGGATCCTGAACGTCTAAGACAACAGATGGTGTCAGAGGAGGAACTTGCAAGGGTGGTGTGGTGAAAGGTTGGGCAGTCTAACCCAAAGGATTAGGTGCCAAAGGAAAACCAATATGCCCTTGTGTTGAGAGGATCTTCTTCACCACTATCTCCACATCGTCTTCTGTGAGACATCTGGAAGAACGAGTAGAGCTTGTCTCTGCAAAAAAGGAGATGGATGCTTGTGTGGCACTGGGTCAACTGATGGAGAATATCTCATTTGAGGAGTGTATAGAGTCTCCGAAGGCTGTGTCTGATCCAAAGATTTTGTCTGATGTGACTTGGCTTGTGCTGGAACCATAGTAGTCATTTTTGAAGTTGTTGGATCTGAAGGAGCAGGCAGATCCTGAATTTTCATCTTTTTCTGATCCAGGGAAGAGACCCGATGTTTAGTACTTCTTTTCCAGATACAGTCCACGAATACTCACGAATAGTCCTGTATATAAATTATCATTCATGTATATAAGTGTTTTTTAAAATAAGTTGTATATATTTAAAAAACTGCATATTCTGAATATTTTGTATGAAATTAGTTAATAGTTCATCAATTTCACTTGATATTATAATAGCAAATTTTAGTAATTGTGTACTATTTATTAATATTGGTAATGGTAATATATGTATTTAGTGTATATTGTGTGTTTTAATGATTAATATATATTAATTGAAATATTGTTTTAATAAGATTTTTTAGAGTATGATAGCAACTCAGTTTATATTGTTGAGAACAATGACTGGGGCTATCTATTCCTATGTTTCATGCAAAGACCATTTAAAATGGGGTACTTGTCTCTTTAAGATGCTTCCAGGCAATTGATTTAATTTTACAATTTTGGCGGTTTTTTAGAGTATTTAAGAACTACTGTTGGATTAACTGATTGTTCTGAAGAAGTCTACAGTACGTAGATGAAAGCGCTAAACTTTTGAGTTTTAATTGTGTTCAAGAATAATAAATAAAGTGTGGATCGTGACATTCTACTGGAACAGTGTTTGTGCTTAGTTTATGGTGTTGTCGTGAGTTCCAGTCATTCTGTTGGTTGTTGGAGGTCATGGATTCCACAGGAGACGTGTCCGGTGAAGCTATGTTGGTCGGAAGGGAAGAGGTGGACAAGATTTATTCGGAATTAGCCATTATGAAGGGGGAGATCACCAGATTGTGTGAATTGATGAAGCCGACGAGTATGCAGCATCCAGGGGGCATTCCTGTTACGGGTAGCGCAATGATGACATCACCACGCTCCGTAATCGAGGATGATAGCACGGATGAAATACTTAATGGTCAACGAGAGGTAGAGGCAGCACACTCGAGTATTACCGAACGAGAACTGGGTAGGAGATGTGTTCAACGGGATGGCAGCCACTTCTCAGGATCCGACCAAGACGCTAATATTTCTGAAGATTTTTTTCTATTTTCCGGTGCAAGACCGAAAAGAATACCGCCAAACCGAACGTATTCAACTGCTGCTAGCAGAATGGAGGGCCTTGATAGACCAAAGGACACTGGTGATACACAACAGCCAAGTAAGCTATCTAAAAAAGTGGACATGGCCCATTTGAATTACAATATAGACAATTTTTTAAAACTAACGTTTGATTTTGATGTAAACAAGAATGGCAAAGTAAAAGAAGGCATGCAGGGGCAGACTTTTACTAGTTTAAAACTTGCTATATATGATTTTGGTAAAAAGTTGACACAAATCAAAGGGTTACAAATTGATAACTTATATTTAAGGAAATGTATATCAAGTGGAATTGTACCTATGGGTATGCGGTTTTTTAAACAACCCATAGGTGTGGAAATGAATGATGTGAACATTGAAGCTTGTAACAAAATGTTTGATAATTTCGGAATGCAGTTTATGGAATTTATAATTACTAGCAATGATAGCAAAATTAGTAATTTATTACATGAAGTGGAGAGATTGAATGCTGAAATTACTAAAGATTTAATTTTCCCACAGTGGGAACAATTATATAATAAACAATATATTTATGCTGAAAATAACTCCAAAAGGATTTTTGATAGGAAAACCAAGAAATTCACTCGTGATATGAAGCAATATGCCAATCTCAAAGCTTATAGATGGAATACCAAAGTAAATAGGGAACAGCTTGAATCAGCTGACAGGTACACTGAAAGGAGAGACCCATATGATGACAGGGGGCAAGGAAAAGATTTTTAGAGGAAGAGTTTATGTACGAGAGAAATTACAGAGACAACAGGAGAGGAAACAGGGGGAAGCAATTTTGGAAGAAATAGGATGCTCCCTTGTAGTAAGCAGTGAAGATAAACAGGATATAGCCAGAGAAGGGGTTGTAAATATATGGAATGATTTTAAAATTTATAATTATACACCTCTTAGTGTTAACAAAGAACACTTTAAGATATTTTCTAGAGGTATGAAATACATACCTAAAGGTAAATTTGATTATGTAGATGCATTAGTTGAGTTAAAATTGTATACTAGAAAACTAAATTTAAGTCTATTTTTTCATGACAATACTAGCATATATAATAATCCCACAGTATTAAAAAGAAAAAGTAAGTTTATTCCACCTATGCATAACACCATAGCTACCTTTGAGAAAGTCATAAGTAAACAAATTTATCAGTTAAAAAATAAGCACAGTGAAGTGACTACCTATACAGATTGGGACAAGCGACTTAATCAAGTAATTGATGAAATGCAGGTAGCCAATATTAAAATATTAGTACCAGACAAAGGGGGTGGCATAGTGTTAATGGAAACAACTAAGTATAATGGAAAAATATTTGACATCTTGAACAATGTAGACCAGTATGACAGGTCATCATTGAATCAAATCAATATAGCTCATAGGCGTATTGACTTATATTTGGAGGAATATCTTCTGGACCATAGGATTGATGAGGTATTATATGATTTCCTTAAGGTACAATTTCCCACCTTAGCCACTATTCGTGGCATACCGAAGGTACATAAGGATATTGTGGATCCTCCACTGAGACCTATAATTTCAGGTACATACAGTAAAAACTTTCCTTATGGGAAAGTTATAGATCAGTGGCTTAAGGGTATATACAGTAACCATGAGCATATTATTAAAGACTCATGGGATTTTTTAGGGAAGTTTACACAGGACTTATGGTACCAGGATGTATTTTTTGCTAGTATTGACATAAAGGATTTGTTTTCCTGTATACCTAAGGATGAGGGTATTAACAGATTTATGGAAAGTGTACATGGCTATAGTATGTTAAGTGACGATAAAAAACTTTTGATAAATGATTTCATAAATATAGTACTGGATAATAATTTTATCTATTTCGACGGTGAGTATTATAAGCAAAACAATGGTGTGGCTATGGGGGCAGCATGTGCCCCCATATACGCCAATCTTGTGTTATTGGATTGGGAAAAAGAATTTGTGCTTAACTCACCTTGGCATAGATATATGATACTATATGTACGCTATTTGGATGACATTTTCATTCTATGGCGGGGTGAAAAAGAGGAGTTTATCCAGTTTATAGAATACATCAATAATAGCACAACATACCTTAGATTTACATATAAAATTGAAGATTCAGGTATTAACTATTTAGATGCATTTATATATTCTGATGGCCAACAATTCCAGTCTAAGATATTCAGGAAGGAGACTTTTTGTAACAGCTATCTTGAATACAATAGTAATCATCCATACTCCCAGAAAAAGAGCATCATTAAAGGGCAGTCTATCAGGGTTGCGAGGATGACTACGGTCAGGCAAGAGTTCCTGAATGAAATGCAGTTTGTAAGAAGATTATTTAAGGACAGAGGCTACCCAGAGGACCTGGTAGAGGATGTTACTAGTTATGTTATCAAGGAATGGGGGAAAAAGTATACACCAGTGTTGGGTGTAGGACCACCCAAAGTCCCAAATACTGTCAATAATGGTGCCCACGGAACATTAACTCATGCTAAAAGCTTTCAAAAAGCATGCATAGTAAAGTATGGTAGGCAGGCCAGTAAGGTCAAACAGATTATTGACAAAAATTGGAACATAATAACTAGTGATGATGGAATCAGTGATAAGCTGGGAAATAAGCCCATATTTGTTTATAAAACTGATAGGAACTTACAAAACATATTTCAAATAAGAATGAATAATGAATTCCATCTAAAATCAAAGCAAGGGAAAGGTGGTACTTCAAAATGTGGTCATTGTAAACAGTGTGGGAGTATCAATACACAAGAAAGTGTCACACTGGGCAACATTTTACATAGCAAAATTTATTTTAATAAAGGGAATTGTCAAACACAACACTTGATTTACTTGGCAACATGTTTTACCTGTGGTTCATTTTACGTAGGAAAAACTGATAGGAGACTCCGTGAGAGAATTTATGATCATCTTTATTGTATACGTAAAAAAGACCCTAACAATGCCTTGTCAAAGCATCTCTTGGGGAATCTTAAATGTGGTGGATTTGTGTTTGGCATTTTGGAGGTTATAAGGCACAACCCTAGGGGGGGTGACATCAAAGCAATAGTAGCTGAAAAAGAAATCAAGTGGCAAATAAGGTTGAATGCTGCTATACCCCCGGGTTTAAATGAAGCCATACCTACCAAACCCTTGTTGAGAAATTGAAAAACTGAGAAAATAAAATATTAAATAACATATTATAAGTAATTGGATTAAATATGATGCATATGTATCATGCATTATTTGCGAATACTCACGAATAGTCCTGTATATAAATTATCATTCATGTATATAAGTGTTTTTTAAAATAAGTTGTATATATTTAAAAAACTGCATATTCTGAATATTTTGTATGAAATTAGTTAATAGTTCATCAATTTCACTTGATATTATAATAGCAAATTTTAGTAATTGTGTACTATTTATTAATATTGGTAATGGTAATATATGTATTTAGTGTATATTGTGTGTTTTAATGATTAATATATATTAATTGAAAAATTGTTTTAATAAGATTTTTTAGAGTATGATAGCAACTCAGTTTATATTGTTGAGAACAATGACTGGGGCTATCTATTCCTATGTTTCATGCAAAGACCATTTAAAATGGGGTACTTGTCTCTTTAAGATGTTTCCAGGCAATTGATTTAATTTTACAATTTTGGCGGTTTTTTAGAGTATTTAAGAACTACTGTTGGATTAACTGATTGTTCTGAAGAAGTCTACAGTACGTAGATGAAAGCGCTAAACTTTTGAGTTTTAATTGTGTTCAAGAATAATAAATAAAGTGTGGATCGTGACATTCTACTGGAACAGTGTTTGTGCTTAGTTTATGGTGTTGTCGTGAGTTCCAGTCATTCTGTTGGTTCATTTTTGAAGTTGTTGGATCTGAAGGAGCAGGCAGATCCTGAATTTTCATCTTTTTCTGATCCAGGGAAGAGACCCGATGTTTAGTACTTCTTTTCCAGATACAGTCCAAGGAAGATTTTAACAAGGTGGATGGCTTTGACTTTGGAGACTGGGATATGGCTTCTCCAAAAGAGGAAGGAAGGAGACCTTTCAATATCAACTTATTTTTATGTTCAGTTAAGGCTCACAGATTAAATCCATGGCAAATCAAACACTCTTCCTGTAAGTGTAATGGACCCAAGCAGTATACACAAAGTGAGTGTGCATCCGAGAGAGGCAACTTATGTCCACATTTGGAAGCTTTCTTGAAACCCGCAGGTTTGTCATTCATCATGTAATATGTATAACCAGACTAATAATAAGAGAAAAATCTTAAGGTAAGACAATTCAAAAAAGTAAATAACTCTTTTTCCCTTTTTTTTTAAACAGGAAGAAAAAAAAAAGCAGAGAGGTACCAGCAATGTATGAAGAACTATGATCAGGCCATAAGAGAAAGAAGAAAGGGAGTGGAAAGACAGCAGAAGAACTATAACACTCTAAGAAAGTAGAAGCGAGGGAAGGCAAGGAAATACCAACAATGGTATATCAGAAATATGACTAAGTCATAAGGGCAAGGGAGAAAAATTTAGAGGAGATTCTAAACCAGAAAAACAGCAAGGATTAATATTTAAAGGTAATCTAAACAGAAAAACTATTAAATGGAGAAATTATAAAGAAAAACATTTTTTTACTTATCCAAAAAGCACGAGAGAGAGTGGCAGACCATGACCATTAGCTGGAAGAGGCAAATGAGATCTGAGGTAATTGGTAGGGAGACGTCTGAGAGATCTGTTGGCTGCGAGCTATAGCATTGGCCGAGTCAGATCCAATGGATCAGATCCGAACACATTTGCCGAGGATAGAATGAAGATTAACAACATCAGATCAATTGTTAAGGTCAGGTCTCATGCCACTTTAGTGATTAACTAGTTTGTCTTTTTACAAATATCGGAGTATAACCAGCATGCTTCATGCACTACATTTTAATTAGGAGTGAAGGAACTGAGTTTAATGTTTCAAACTATGTGTCCATTTGAGCTGAGCAATGAATTGAACTGGAGAATGTTAACTGATTGTTTTTAGTGATTGTGCTTGTTAACTTACACCTGTTTCTATACATGTAAATCAGCAAAAAGATAAGCTTCTTAAGCACCTTTTTGATGTCAGAAAAGTGCTTAACAAGTTTTGTTAACCCCCCTAAGTGCTATAAAAATTGAGTCTCATGCTAAGGACTAATGGACACTGCCAGCTAGCAAAGAATAGCAGCAGAAAGTAAAACAGCTTTAAAATCTATTAGAAACATCACATTATCCATTTTATAAACAAAATGTGTGGCAGAACGAAGTGTCTAACAGCTGTTTGTTCTTCTTAGGGACACTGTTTCTACCTGATATTTGTTTGACAGTGTTAATTGTTTTACTGGCTTCCAAAGGCTTTGAACTCTGGTAAAACAATTACTGTTCCTACACTTTTATTTTTTTCAGCAACTGGTTGTACATAGATCAGATAAAAGCCTTATGTACTACAAAGAAATAGGATTGTGTCTCACTGATCATAACCCTTATTATGTGCTCTTGGAATGGATGCCAAGATTCACACCTCAAGCTTTGGCCTCGGCATCTATGGGGTGATTAAAACCCTTTATGTTATACTCAACTCCCACTCCCCTGTCCTTTGCTAACATTTCAGACGTTATCATTATGACAGACAATGCAGTTTCTAAAACAGCTAACTCTGCTGTATTTTCAAGCAACTTTACAAGATGGAGTTCTTGAAAATAACTTTGTTTTGAAAGTTTATTAAAAAGTATTTGCTGTAACAGCTTATTTGTGAATGATTTGCTCATTATAGTTAGACTAGGCAGTATTTAATATCATTCCATATACCCTTAAGCATTTTAAACCTGATTTAGTTAAGAGTTGATAACCTGGAAATCATAATGCATACTTTAATATGCAGTAATAGTTAATATGTAGCAAATAATGTCAAAAACCTAACTGTAAAAAAACATGTAGTGACCTCTGCGCTCTTGTTAACTGATCAAAATAATTGTTCTCAGCTGTGTAATTTGCAGTATATTACATGAGAAAGGAAGTGCATCTGGAAATATTCAGGTAGAGATAAAATCAGAGTAGCTCACTGGTATGTTAGGATTTGGGGTCAGTGACATTTGGGTACTATAAATTTACATCTGATACCATGCATGCACAATTTAATTGATTTATTGCAGCTGCTTTCTGAATAACTGAATTAATTTTGTAAGTCTATAGTTAGCAATACATAGCAAAGAAAGTTCAAACCACACACAGACACATTAGTCGACCAGAGCAACCACACTGCAGCTCCTAAAAGTTGTAGTACGCGGAATTCACATAATTTATTTATTTATTTCATTTGTTAACCAGGTAGTGTCCGGCTGGGCCAGAGGCCCGTTTTCGGTGGAAACCTGGGGAGAAAAGCTCCAAATCACATTACAATAGAAGTTACTTATTACATTAGAAGTCACTTATGAACATATGCAAGTTACAATAATTATTATAGGGAATACAAAGGAATACAAATTTCAGCTTTTTACAGTAGTGTGAAAAAAAAGTTAAGACATCTTGAGAAAATTATTCAGTAATTATAGGTAATTGTCAAACATAGCAAGCAAATATCAGCAAAATATTTATTACTTATAGGCAAATGTCAAATATATCAAGCTATATCAGTTCACCACACTTCATTCTTTTCTTTAGTTTTTTTGGGAGAATGATTCAGTAGAGCCAGGGGATATTGAGAAAGGAAGGTAGCAGGAGGCTGCAGATGTGAAAGGACCACAGAAGATACATTTAGATATATATTTGAATCTAACATTCAAAAATAAAGGCATAGTAGGTATCTATTGTACCTTTTATTGTAATGTATGCATCAGCACCCAATGTATGTTATGCCTGCATTCTACAGAATGCATACAAGGAGTTTGTACATGAATCAGAGCATGTGCAACAGAATGGAAGCATTCCATGTTAATGTTAAACTGCTTCTATTGCATTACTCATGTTACAGATATGAATGCTTCATTTGCAAGAGTTCAGCAAATGTATAAAACATGATATGGAGATTATGAGAAAAATTGTCACAAAAAGCTAAAATCTGTAAAATAGTTTATCCAGTTTGCATTAGTTTGTGCATCAGAAATACTATGCACATCATGTTTATGATATATTTTTTCAGTTTGGATGTTTGTCCCAAAACTTAAGAATTGTTTGCATTTGTATTAACTCATTTTATTTTTAGTTTGTTAAACGGGATAGAGTTTAGATACATTATACTTAGAAACTGTACTACTGATACTTTTGTAAACTGTGACCATGGCTTACATTGCTTAGGTTTCAATATGTACCTGCACATGGGTGTGTAACTGTACTTCTGTCATTTTATTTTTATGCCTAGTTGTACACCGTTAACTGGTTGTATGGCATACATTTATTTGCTAAAAATAACTTTGCTTTCCAGAGCATATAATTTAGGTACACTCAGTTCCAGACTCTCCTTGCATTGTTTTGTTTTCTTTATATTTATATTTATATGCCGTCATTTTATTGTTTAACAATACTGTCTGAAATAAGAACATTTGTTAGTGACATATTTGTATTCCTAGAAATATTTTTGTAGTGCGTAATGCTTTTCTGAGTTCAGATTTATTTTTGTATATTTGTTTCCTTGTTTGCAGACTGGATAAATTCACCTGTTTTTGTAGTGGCAACCCCAGAACACGAGCAAGATCACAATGATCCTCTGTGGATTGATATTTTGAGCAAAATGATTATTCATAGGTGTATACTTTGCATTACATCACATGACAAACTACAAAACTACAAAATTGCTTCTGTGTTGGCATAATGTTTAAAGTGCCCACTTCACAGAAACAAGGTACAGGATTTAATTCTCACCTTTGAAAAGAAATTAATTAAATAAGGGAGTGGGTTTGGCTTAATGATTAAAGTCTATACCTCATAGAAACCAGGTTCAGAGTTTGATTCTGACCTTGGGACATTAATTAAGCTTAAAATAACCATTCAGGACAGCTAACCTAGAATCCCGCTATGAAAAACAGGTATGCTGTAAAAGTATCTGGACAGATAAGAATATGTTATTCTAAGGACTTTAGCTCAGTTCATATTGATACTTCATGCTTTTGTAATTTTGATATATTGAGCAAAAATACATTAAGCTTTGTAGTATGGAACATCAGTGTTAGTATATTTGTTAATTGGGATTACCTTTCACATGGGGAGTGCAGCTTCCCTCCAGAAACAGTTTTTATTCATATGTTGCTATTATAGAAATATTAGAGTGCTCCTTTAGGTGATGAGGCATTGTGTGCAGACATTCCATAGTAGGGGATATCACTGGTGAGAGTTCAAAGCTGCTCATATTTATATATATATATATATATATATATATATATATATATATATATATATATGTATATATATGTGTGTGTGTTTATATATATGGGTTTCCCACGGGTGCTCTGGTTTCCTCCCACATTCCAAAGACATGCAGTAGGTGGACTGGACACTTTGAATGGGCAAGAGGTGTGAGTGACTGGTACGGATGAACTACCAGACCCGGCGGTGTAAACCGTGGCTCGAGATGATTGCCACTGTTGAAGTGACACCCTGACCACATATGGAAAATGGGAAAAAGGAGTTGAGGCTGAATGGATGGAATGTGTATATATATATATATATATATATATATATTTATTTATTTATACTAGATCTACAGAAATGACACACTTACATCAACAAAAAAACATTGACACTCTATAGTGCAGCTTTCTGAGGCTAATCCTCAGAACATATAAGAAAGAATAAAGTGTTTTTTTGCAGAGGGGCAAGCCACTCTGTGCCATCTATGTGGGGGGCGGATGCACCCTTTATACCTCCTGCTAATTATATAAACTAACTCAGAGAGTGCACAATTCCCAAGGAAAGGAATATCTTCCTAGCCCAGGGGCTGTCGATCTCACACAGCTGTCAACCATCTGCACACGTCGACAGAAATGGATCAACAAAACATAGGTTGACCACATTAAAATTTGATTTACACTGCGATACATATATATGATTTAATTATGTATGCCTGAGCTTACTTAATGTCAAGCAAAACACACAGACAAAAATAAGATTGAACATACATAAGGCTGAATACTAAACACTTAAACATCAAACAAGTGAACCATCGAAAAAGGAAAAAAAAGTTATTTTCCTGATCTTTACACTAAATAGCCCCCATGGCACTATCTTTTAATTTATCTGAATAATGGTAGTGTTATGGGAAGGATATTTTTAGGGTATGGCATGTGGTTAGGGTTAGGTAGGGGCAGTGTCAGGGTTAGTTTCACCTCCCCGCATCACCTCAGTAATGCGTGCTAACCCTAACCTTGCCCCCACCAGAATCTTAACCTCACAATGTACTTTAAAAAAAAACCTTCGTGTAACACTGCCTCTACACAAAACTCACTCAGACATGCAAACACGCACCAGCACAAACTATAAACATAAAATCTATCCCTACCTAACCCCAACCTTAATTCCAAAATACATGCACTCCTGCATGCAGCCATACAACACCTGAACACATATATCTTGCCTAAGCCTTTCCCTAACCCTAACATCCAAACACACACATATACACTCTAAGCCCCATCCCAATCCTCACTTATCAGTTTTGAAGAAATGGCACTTTGAAATATTTGACGCTTGACTATATGAACGTTTGACAGTCTCACCAACCCTATCACCTGTCATTTCCAGCACGCAGGCTGCAGGTTCTAAGTGCAGAGGATTGTGACATAGATGTGCTCTTAAGACGACATCACTATACAGTAAATACCTGTGGTACAGATTCACAGTGTATACAAACTCAAGATAATAGGCTGTATTAAAATCCATAAGGTAGTCAGATTTGATTTTGAATGCTAATGAAAGTAAACTGGGAAATATTGAAACTAACTATTTGGTATACATTCTGGGAAGAAGGTATTAACCCCTACTGGAAAAGATAGAAGCCATAAAGAATTGTCATATATCATCCACTAAAAGAAGGATATTAAAAGAAGTTTGCAACTAATTTATTATTTTATTTATTTTGCTTTTTAACTGGAAACTGACCAGGAACATGCCCCTTTTCAGCAGAGTCCTGGGGAGAAATCTGCACAGTGACAATACAAAAGAAAAAACAAGTAACCAAAAGATTTATACATTTAATTTCCAACAACCATATACAACATAAAAGAGTTACAATGCACAGTATGAAGACGTATTAAGTGACATATAGTATTTGAAGCAGGAATACAATATATTGGAAGTATTACAATTAAGTTTATGCAAGTGAACATACACAGAAAAACCACCAAGAGAGAAAATATCCAAATGTTTTAATGTTATGCCCTTTCGGAAACTTATGCCTTCATCAGAACATGAACTTACATTGAATGCATATTCTTAAATATCGTTCACATAAAAGTTCCTATCACATGACTCAATAAACAATGTACTACATAAATTGTTTTACAAAACATATTACGTTCTTTTAATACATTAAAATATACTATATCTACTTTTTCTTCTGTTGATATTTAGTTAAAACTACCTTATAATTCACGTGGCTATAACATGAAGATGTACTATAAGCATAAAACAAAATTTGCCATCTTAGTTCGCTGTATTCCAATTTGTTATCTCTATCACCATTAAAATCTTGTGCGATGTGGTCAATGACACTGAAAACAAACTTGAAAGAACTACATTCCATAGAATGTTTTGCTAAAGCATTTTCCTTGTTCCTAGCAGTTATGGCATATTGGTTCATAAGTTCATAGAGGTTACTAGGCTATTGGCCCTAGGGCCTTTATAAGGCTAACCATGTTATACCCTTGTTCCCTTACTGACCAAGTTGTATGGTCTATATTTGCAGTGCGAGATTATGATCCGCATTTACCGTCTCCCATTCAGTTGTCTAAGTTATGCTTAAATATGGTCATTGAGGAGCTCTGTTTTATGTGAATTGAAAGTTTGTTGCAGAGAAGTGGCAATCTCTGGGATACATATCTGTCTCTCCAGCATGTCCTGTTACTGTCACAGACTAGGTTAAGATCCCTAGAGGTAATAAATCTTGTCCTGTATGACTTGCAGATGTGCAGAATTTCCATTAGGGCATAGTCCGAGACTGCTCTGTAGGCCAGGCACAAGTCACCTCTCAGCAGCCTATAAGATACAGAGTACAGTGACAGAGCCTTCAGTCTGTCCATGTAGGTCATGTGTTGAAGGCCCTAAATTTTCTTGGTGAGAAACTTCTGAGGTCTCTCCAGCTGCTGCAGGTGTCTGGTCTGGTATACAGAAGGGAGCATTGTACTCTATTAGTGGTCTGATGAGGGATGTTTACAGGGGAGTTATAACATCCTTAGACCTGGTTGCGATACCCTTACTTATGAGATGTGCAGTATAGAACACCTTCCTCCCCACTGTGGACACATGTTGATCGAAGTTAAGGTTGCTGTCAATCTGTGTTTCCAAATCTTTCACCACAGGGTTTAAGCAAAGGGGGGTACTGTTAATATTGTAATTTGTAGGGGCTTCCCCTTTGTTGAAAGGGATGACAATACATTGTTTTGCATTTAGTTTAAGTCCATGGCTTTGGCACCAATCATTTGTCTGTGTAAGCCCTTTTTATAGTATGTCAACATAATTGGGGGACAGTTTACAATCATCAATGATTGCACCCAGTTTGGAGTCAGCAACAAACTTGTTCATAAATTCTTCTTGTAAGTTCTCTGTTTTCTTTTTCCCTCACAGGTGCAACAGCTAGCCATATATATGACATATTTTGCTTTATATTTGTAAACTTCTGGTGCTGATTGCATCATATTTATTCCAATGTTGACAAAACATGGACTTTTCATGATATATCAGCAGTGGGTGAAATTATGACACTTGTAAGTCCCTCCCTTGCTTACAACCTCATGTTTGTTTTCCTCTTTTTCCAAATATGTTTTGATTTTGTTAGCTTTATTATTAATGAATAGTGGTTTGTCAACAGCAATTCTGTTAACTTCCTCACTACCTTTTAAAATTCTCCAGTTGTTGTGGATGATCCCTTTGATGGCTGTACTATCTAAAGAACAAACTAGAAGCATAGAAAAAGATCATTCTTTTGTACTACTATTGGTTATCCTTTCTGTATTGATATTGATGCCCTCTTCTTCAATAATGTTGTCCACCATTTTTGTCGAGTACCCCTACATAAAGAAACCTTTTGTGTAGTGCTTGAATGAAATTGCCTGTTTTGTCTACATCACTTGTCAGCCTTTTGAGTCTCACAAATTGACCCTTTATAACATTATGTTTGACATATGTTGGATGCATACCCTATGGCCTGTCTCCACCAATCATAGCCCATAACATACCTGTCACAAGTCCTCTGCCTAGTATCTCCAGAAAGCGGGTCATAGCTGTACTCACCAAGGCTAAAAACACAGCATCTATGGGACCGGACAACAACACAGACTGCTTATTAAATGATCTAAAACAGGAGTTAGCAGAACTGTTGAGCATGCTTTTCAATCTCAGTCTAAGCTCTGGCTTTGTCCCAGCTGAGTAGAAAACAGCAACTGGAATCCCCTTGCACAAAGGGAGGGGCCCCCAACTGACCCTGGGAACTATAGTCACATAAGCCTAACCAGCTTTATCTGCAAGGCCATTGAGAGAATCATCATGGATCTTATCAACAAGGATATAGGTGACCTTCAAGCTCTTGACCCAACACTGTTTGGCTTCGTTAAGGGCAGATCTTGCCTGCTAAACCTGGTGGACTTCTTCTTGAATGTTACCAGGGCCCTGGATGAAGGCAAAACAGTTCACATTGCCTATCTCCACCTAGCCAAGGCCTTTGACACAATCCCTCACTCAGGCATAATTTGAGAAGCTCACCCAGCTGGGGACTATCCCTTACATCGCTAGATGGGTTGCCAACTGGCTCACAAACAGAACACATACAATCAAAATTGCGGATGCCAACTCTACTAACAGACCTGTTACCAGTGGTGTCCACAGGGATCTGTGCTAGACCCCCTACTGTTTGGTATCTATTTTTCAGAAGTCAAGGTGAAAACAGATGGCCTAGTGCTTACCAAGTTTGCTGATGACTGCAAACTGGGTGCAATCATTGAATCTCCCAAAGATGTCAACATACTACAAAATGGGCTTACGCAGACAAATGACTGGTGTCAAAGCCACGAACTTAAACTAAACCAAAAAAATGCATCATCACCCCCTTCAGCAAAGGAGATACCCCTGCTAATTACAGCATTAATAATATCCCCCTAAGTTCAAACCCAGTGGTGAGAGATTTAGGAATGCAGGTTGATAGCAGTCTTAATTTTGATCATCAGGTGTCCACATACGTAAGGAAGGCCTTCTATATTGCACACCTCATAAGCAAGGGTATAGCATTCAAAGCTAAGGAGGTTATAACTCCCCTGTACTCATCTCTCATCAGACCAATAATAGAGTACAATCTCTATGTACCTCACCAGACATCTGCAGCAACTGGAGAGACCTCAGAGGTTTCTCACCAAGAAAATTCAGGGCCTACAACACATGACCTACATGGACAGACTGAAGGCCCTATCATTTTACTCAGCATAGTACAGACTGCTTAGATGTGACCTGTATCTGGCCTACAGAGCAGTCTCAGCCCCTGCCTTGATGAAGGTGTTGCACATCTACAAATCCAATGGGACAAGATTCACTCGCTCTGTGGATCTTAACCTAGCCTGCGATATTAACAAAACATACTGGAGAGACAAATATGTCTCCCAGAGGTTGCCACTCCTCTGGAACACACTCCCAATTTATGTAAAACTGGGCTCCTCAATGACCCCATTTAAGCATAGCCTAGACAATTGGATGGGAAACTGTATATTTACACTGGGGGTTTCACCTATGTCCCTCTTAGACGGGGGGGGGGGGGGCAGCCAGAGATGATTTTAGATTCGCACACAAACATAGACTACATATATCTTGGTCCATAAGGGAGCAAGGGTATAACATGGCTAGGCTTGTCGGGGCCTTAGAGCCAATAGTCTAGTAACCTCCTATGGTCCTATAATGCAAAATTACATTGCTGGAAACATTTTTATAACTAATCGTGGTATTCAACTTTTTTCATGTAAGTTTTTCTGCACTTCCGAATACAAGAAACAAATCTTGGACTTGTGAAAACTGTATGAGAATGACAGGAGCTCCATACTATTGCTCATGTTACCTAGAAAACATTCCAGTTCACTGGCCTGTCCCTTCCATATAAAAAAATCATCTATAAAACTGAAATAAGAAAAAAAACTTTCTCATATCCTACTATTGACTAAAAAATGTGTGTTTCCCAGTAAGCCATGACTAAGTTAGCATAATTCAGAGCCATATGCCTGCCCATGGCTATCCCTCTCTTAGGGTTAAGACTTCTACAAGTTTATTTATAAAAACAAATACATACAGATAAATACATGAAGCAGTCTATATAAAGGAAAAGCAATACTGAGACTATTGAATAAATAGGTAGGAGGTATAGAAAGGCTAAGAGTTTTAGAAAAAAGTGCCACAGGAGGAGGAGTAGATGAGGAAAAAGGGAAGCTATTCAAACAAGTCACATAATAAATGTGCAAAGAAGGCAATAACAGAAGTGTGACAGCAGTAGCTGATAGGGAAGTGTAAGGGAAAAAATGAGAGTGAAGTAAACCCTGATGTACATTTGAAATATGAGGTTGTCACTTGATACAGTTGCAGCCCAATGTTAGAGTAAGGGTTGTTTTTAGGTTTGTTAGGAAAATGTTTCTGCTAGTTTTAAATTCTGGTGGGAAGAAGTCCTATAGAGATGTACACTGAATAAGGGTGAGTTACCAAAATGATTGTTGGATTTGGTAACTGTTAAATGATTTAATTGTTTGGACTTAAGTTCTCTTTTAAGAAAATGTTATGTTTGCAATGGCAGGGCATTTCCCGGGGATGTTAGTATACACCATACGGTTTGCAAAGGGTCCATGTTCAGCTATCAAAAACAAAAAAATGTAAATGGCTAAATACCAAACATTAAACATCGAAAGATGAAATTAGCAACAACTAATTCTATGAAAATAAATTTATCGAATGGCCACAGTTGGCCAACAACCAGGAAGTAACGTGAAGGTAAGTGAAGGGAAACCTTTTAAACTTGCCCTATTCCCCACTGTAGCATGATCTTGGAGTTGATATGTGTAGTTAGGGGGTGTGGGAGAGAAGCCCTCATTCAATGAATTTATTTTCATTGAAGTAGTTGTTCCCTAATTTTACCCTTTGATGTTTCATGTTTGGTATTTAGCCATTTGCATTTTTTCTTTTTGATAGCCAAACATAGACCCGTTTCCAAAATGCTTAGTTCCAGGTTTTACTTGGGGTTCTAGCTATTGTAATTCCTGGAGGGCAATACAGTAATGAGCTTTGTAACATTTGTGACAAATTTTGCTTTTATTATATAATTTTTCCAAGATTATTTATTGATTGTTTGCAAATATTTATTAACAAGTAACTCTGAGTAAGAATAGTCTAATTTTGTGGGTCTATATCATATGAGTGAATTGCACAAATTGCGAACGCTCATAATATCGAATGTACTGGACCTCAAACTTCCTATTGTGAGGGGCTGCATCCCCCACAGCCCCCACTAAATATATATTCCAACTCCGAGATTGCACTACAGTGAGGAAAGGGCAAATATACCATTCTTCACTGTACCGCCATCTCAGAAAAAGCACTTTGAGGTCTGGTACATTCGATATTATGAGCGTTCGCAATTTGTGCGATTCGCTCATATGATATAGACCCTAATTTTGTAGTGTGCACACAACTTTGGATTAGTTTTGTAGACAATATAGTTAATGTGATGGTCAAATTTCAGTTGTTTGTCAATGTATGCTTAAAATTTTCAGTCGAGATATAGGTTTTTGGTATTAAAGTAAAGGATGATTTTTTTTTCTATAAGGTATTTTTAAGTGTATACAGCACAATTTTGGTTTCTTTGTATGTAAGCTTAATTTGGATGATGTGAACCAGTCTTCTATTTTGTTGAAAGTGAACTAAGTCTGAAATTGGAGTAGTTCAATGTTGTTGTTGTAAGGGTGGAGTTGTCTATGCACCGAATTATGGTTGCAGTATTTAGTGCTTCATGTAGGTTGATAATTAAGATTTTAAAAAGCAGGGGTCCCATAACGGGCCTTGTTGAACTCCAGCTGTGTTAAGTATAAAACTGTAAACAGGATTGTTGCTGCCAATACTGAGCAGAAAAGTAGCTCCTGAGCCAGTGAAGAGCTGAATTGTTTTGGTAGAGAAACAATAGTGTAAAGAGCAGAAGGTCATGGGATACAGTGTTAAAGGTTTTAGACTGATTGATGAATATGGAGGCACTTAAATAATTTTGGTTTAGCTGATTATAAGTTCATAGGCTGTTACTAAGAATGCCATTCAGGAAACCATTGAAGACCCTAGCCCAGTTTCTCAAAATCCATGTCTGGTTAAGTGACTTGCTCAAGGTCACACACAGTGGGCAAATGGAGGATGAGGGAATCAAACCCTACTCCACACGAAAAAGCCCATTAACAGTTTATAGCCTTAATCACCTGTGCTGCCAAATGGAATTAAGAAACGACAGAAATGCAATATTTGTGCTGTGAGCAGGTCTAAAACCATGCTGTGTAGATGACACAAATTTGTTAGATGATAAATGAGCCAGATGTTGTCTGTGAATGCATTTTTCTAGTAATTTTGATATGAGGACTAGGATATCAACAGGGTTATGATTTGGCATACTGGTGTCTTGTCCAACATTGTGGACAGGAATAATATAGGATTTTTTTTCTATATTTCGTGGACATATTTTTTTGGATGACTCTGCTAATAAAAATGACAGTATGGTAGGCTATTAAATCAGCTGCTGTATTGAAAAATTCTGATGGGAGTAGGTCTGGGACTAAGGTGGTAGGTTTAATTTTTTTTTTTTTTAGATTTTTTTTTTTCAAACAAAATCTCTTTATTAAAAGTGAATCATCCATTTGGCATGACAGCTATCAAATTAAAAATGCAGTAATTGGTCAAACTATTAACAATGACATCTAGGTTATTTCAAGACCAGCTAACATGGAATTTAATTAAAAAACGAGAAAAGTTAAAAAGACAATATCATTCTGTAACAATCTGAGAAATAAAACAAATCTAATCAGAACTGTATGTAGTAACTAACTGCCACTGATAAAACATATTTAACAATAAGTTTAATTATTGGTAAGACAGGGTACTATGTATATACCACCCATATCCAGCTGCTAAATTAATGAAATGGGCAACTGTTAAGGACAATCTCCCCAAACTAAAATGAATTTCCATAGAGCATATATTCTCCATCATAACAGAGAGTCTCGGGGGTCAGCCAAAAAAACTCAAGACCATATAATCCACCTTTGTAGTATCCTGTGTCTGCCCAGCAAATCTCCTAAGACTATCTCCAGATCTTTAATCTCATGAATCAATGAGTCAAGGTCAGTCAGTCTAGGTGGATCCATTTTTTTCCAGTTTAATAAGTCCAGCTCATCCCTGGAAAGTATCTCCAACTTGACATACCCAATTAAAAATAATGGCTCTGTTAAGACAATTTACTAGGCCATAACTTGTGACAAATCTCATGCACCATCCTCTTCAAAGAGGACACCGTACTACACTACAGAAAATATGACTCCACATGCCTATAACACTTATGGTGCATCTCAAACACCCCAAAGGAACCAGTAAGGAATATTTTTGAAGACTAAAAGTAATACTGAAAGCAGCCCTGACATCTAGGAACAAAGTCCAAGCTATAAACCAGTATGATATTCCTGTTCTAACTTACTGTTCTGGGGAGATTGTCTGACCTCAGAAGGTATTGGATCAGCTGGACATAAAAAAGAAAAATGCTTCATGCTTATCAAATCATATACAAAAATCAGTGTGTGTATCAAGATTATATTTTTCTCTTTCTGAGGGAGGTATTGCCCTCCTTGAAATTGATTACATGTATAGATCTGCAATCACAGGACTGCATACATATTTGCTGACCTCACAAGATCCAAACAGTGAAAGTTGTAAAATATAAAGAGAACAAGTCTAAGATTACTTCCTTGCTTAGTTTAGTAGAACCAAATCAGTGTCAAGGAGGAATGGAAAGTAAAAAACAGTAGAAAACAAAAATTAGGTAGCAAATGAATGTGCAAAAAACAAAAGAAAGAATATAAGGAGAAGGATCAGGTGAGTAGGTAAGAATGTGGAGAAGGCATTAATATAGATACAAGAAGAGAAAACTCCCGAAACTACCTCATGGTGATCACAATCTGATGCAGGAATGGTTAAGGAGAGGTGAATTTAAAGCAAAAGATGAAAGGTTAATATTGGTGGACCAGGACAGTGAGCTTACATACAAGTTGATTTATAAAGTTTATTGAACATGTGAGCGATACAGACAAATGCATGTTTTGTAAAACAAAACTGGAAACATTTACACACCTTGCTGCTGGGTGTGATACTCTTAATGGCATATCGCCTATATACTAAAAGGCATAATAATGTGGCAAGACTGTTCCACTGGGAATTGTGCAAACATTACAACTGAAGTAGCTGAGAAGGATTGGAAACATGATATTCAAAGCATTACACAGAATTGTGAAGTTTATATCACATAGGATCACCCATAACCAACAATTCAAATAATAGATCCAAGAAAACCAGATACAGTAGTCCATGATATACCAAAATATTTAACAAATATTTAACAAATGGGCCATCCTTTCTGCCACTAAAGAAAAAATTTATAATCATAGTTCAAGATTGACAGATAAAATGGTAGTTACAATACAACTTTGAAGCTGGGAGCCATATTTAATTTACATAAATCATATACAATTAATATTCCCTATGAGTTGTTTCATTTGTTTATTGTTGTATTTTTGTACTGGTTATACTAGTGTTTCTAGCTGTTTTAAAATCACAAAATGTATTTTTCAGTTGCAGTTTTATGGCCATTTTTTATAACATTTTAAGCATTGTTGTCTTTCCTTGTTTTAACAGAACTGTCTGGGGTTACATCTGAAGGTATGAACCAACTACATTAAAGTCCTTCCCTACTGCAGTGGTCCTTTTCAAGTATGGGGGGAGGTAGAAATTTGTGTTCCAAGATTAAATTAAATAATGAGAAAAAAATTATCCACAGCTAAATTGTCCCCCAGTTGGTAAGCTTTTGTCAGCAATTCATCTGGGCCAGGAGCTTTCCTCTTAGGGGGCCAGTTACAAAGCCTTTGCAATATAGCTCTTGTAATTAGAGGCAACAAAGAGGAAGCCTATTGCTCATTCAACTTAGACAGCCACAAATCATCAGGATATTGATTAAGCTTGCAAGCTTTAAGAGCTATTTTATGGGGGTTAAAACAGAAAAAAATGTATTGCACAGTTTACACCAGTAGTAATACAGCCCCCCCCATCACACCATCAAAACATTGTTGTACTCAGCAAAACAAAAAGCCACTAGTCAAACATGAAATGCTAAATGTCTTTCAGCTCCTCATCTGTTGAACTATACAGTTTTAAATCATCCACAAAAAGAAGATGAGAAGTCTTTATACTTTGTTGTTTTCTGGGAGCCAAATTGTAACCGTGACTTAATCTGTTAAATAGACAGCTTAATGGGCTAAGGGCAAGACAAAAGAGCAGCAGTGACAGTCACCCTGGAATATCCCCTCTGAATTTTTAGCCATGGGATAATAATTTGTGCTTTATCATGGCTTAACTGCAAATTGGTTTGCCATTGTTTCATGGTGACTGCAATGTAATTGATCAATGAATGGCATATCTTATATATCTGTAATCACTCCTTTATCCGTGAATGTGGGATGCTGCCATATGCTTTTTTTGTAAGCCATCCATGCCAGATTCATTCCCTTTTTACTATTCTCCATTATGACTTTATTTAGCAACTAATGATCCTTTGTTCCATACGACTTTCTTTTGTAACCCTTTTTTCTATTGCCGTGGTTGAGTTTTACTCTAGATAACTATAAACTCTGTCGACATCAATTCCAGTGTATAGTTTATACATCATCTGACATCCAGTTATTAGTCTATATCTTTTAGGATAGCCTGCAGATTCACTCTTAAGGAAGTGTATATTTTTTCCTGTTTTTAACCAGGTTGGTGTCCGTTTGGGCTCGTATAAGCAGTTCTTACTAAGGGCTAAATCTTCATGTAAAGATGTTAATACTTCTAGCCAGAAGTTAGGTACTGTGTCAGTTTCGATTTCTCTGGCTGTTACTTCATACCATTTCATATCCTGTATATTTGAACTTCTTACTGTTTCTTTTACTTTTTCCATCCATTCAACATCTTTGTTATGTTCCATGGAGTTGCCATCGTTATTTCTCCAAAATGTTCCTATTTCTTCCTTTTTTGGTGGTGTTTCTCTTCCTTTTGCTTTGTTGCACAATTCTCTATAAAACTTTTTAGGGTCATCAATGAATTGTTATTTTGTACTTCTGCATATCTTTTAAGTTTATCCTTTTATCATGTCTATCTTTCTAATATTTTTGTTCATCTATTCAGTCTTCTATACTCTTCTAACAGTGGTACTTCTTGTCTTAGCTGCTACATAGTTTTCACTATTCCATGCTTCCATGATGGCATTTGATTTTTCCCTTCCTTTCCCCTTATTGTTCTGTGTTTTTGTGGTAAGACTTATTTGTTATAAATTTAGCTGCACAGTAATATATTCTATTTACTTCTGTAATATCACATAAACCTATGTTAATAGTCTTGATTACTGCATTCATTTGCTTTATCAGACTTCTAACATTTTGGGTCTTAATGACTTTATGGAATCCATTTCTTTCACCGATCTTAATATACCTATCAATCTCTATTAAATCAAGCAACTCTTCCCTTAGGTAATTTTCTTCTAAACTGAGTACATTCTTTCTTCCCTGTTTCTTGCAAGCATTCCACAGAAAGTTCCAGAACATCCTCCTGTGACATATTATCTATTCATATGGGAACTCACTGACCTATCACTCCACATTTACTGTATCAGAATTGCCACTATTTCCAGCTCCTTCCATTGTTGTGCAAATCCAGCTGACCTTTTGTACTGGTTTCCTGCCGAAGGCTCCAGAGTATCTTAATGTGGCAAATGATCAGATGCTTCCCATTCCACCTCTTTCTCCTTAATTTGGGGACTCATTGTTCTATCATGCTGTGACGTTACCAGAGTTGGGTTTTCTACACCGAATCCTTCACTTTCTAGGTAATCTGTAACTTCACTTTCTATTTCTTTAATGCCTCCATTACTAATCGTCTTTTCTACTTTTCTACTTTCTCCATTTGTTGTTTGTCTTTTTTGTATTGTGAAATGTTCCACATCCGGATGCCTTTGTCTGTATTTCTCTTCAGATAACTTTGGTGCAATGTTTTTGTAGTGACTAGTTTTGCTTGCTTCTTTGTGTTAAGTATTGCACCATATTAAATCTCTTTCTCTTTTCTATGTCCATATTTCTTTAAATGCCTCTCGCTCCACCTGTTTCCTCTTACTTTGGGAACTCATTGTTCCATCATATGTGACATAACCTATGTTATACTTTCTACAATAAATCCTTCACTTCACAGGTGTTCCATAACTTCAGCTTTTATTTGTTTAACTTCTGATTTACTAGTCTTCTGTTCTATGCTCTTCCTTTTGTGATCTTATTTTTTGTATTGTGACATTTTCCATATCTGGCTACCTTTGCCTATATTTCTCTTCAAATATCTTTGCAGCTGCATTTTTATAATGATTAGTCTGGGTTTCTCCTTTCTTGGTCTATTTAATGTTTTTCATGGATATGTTGTATTAATGAACACAAATTTGCATGTGAAGCTTATGACAGTTTTCCTTGTGCCAACTCTGTGTTGGTTAGCTGTTGTAGCACTAAGTATCTGTCAGTGCTGTAAATAAGGAGGTTGCATGCAAGCTGTACACGAAGAAGTTACTCAGAGGTTCAGAAAGGGGTAGTAGGAGTTCACCTAAAGATCCTAGAGGTGACAGCCCAGTCAAGACTTATTTGTGGAGAATACCTGGAGGAGTAACCTGTGGTAAAGACCAGGAATTGGGGCCTGCAGCCTGCTATTTTATGTGAACAACATACTTGCCATAGAGCCTGTGTCATCCTCATCACCATCATCACCAACCTCCCTTTTTTCTACATGAGATCAGGCGTTGTGTCCACTGTTACCACCTCTTTTGACTCAGTGCTTCTCTCCTACTTTCTTTCAGACAGTCATGCCTGATTGTGGCATGTCTTCTCTTGTGCAGTGCATTGTGTCTCTAGACTGAACATCTTGTCTTATCCCTTGCCTTTGTCCTGCTTCTCACAAATCTTCTTCAGCAAAACATATTCCACTTTCCTGCCCACGTACCACAGCCACTGTTCTCTTTGACCTTCTCTGAAACTGGAGCTAATTTGGCTTTGGTAACCATATGAACGTTACAGTGAGTCCTGAAACAGTGGACTCAATAGCTGAAAAAACAGACTTACATATATCAAGTCCAAGATGACCATTTCCCATAATTTTCCATTTTCTCCAAGGTACAGAAATCTTGGGAGTTTATATATATATATATATATGTGTGTGTGTGTGTATATATATATATATATATATATATATATATATATATATATATATATATATATATATATCTGGGATCCGGACACATGCTCGACTAGCCTATGTCCGAATCACAAAACATTGAACACACATACATGAAAGCGCTTAACATCGACAAGCGCTTCTGTGTATGTGTGCCTGTTTTGGAGATTGGACTACAGTGTGGGTAAGGGAAAAATTCCCTTTTCCCCACTGTAGTGCGATCTCGGAGTGAGAATAATAAAGTGGGGGGTGTGGGGGGTGCAGGGGGGTGAAGCCCCCCTGCAGAAACGTAGATTTGTTTTTTTGAACTACACATACACGGAAGCGCTTTTCAATGTTAAGCGCTTTCATGTATGCGTATTCGATGTTTTGTGATTCAGACATATGCTAGTCGAGCATGTGTCCTAGACCCTATATATATATATATATATATATATATATATATATATATATATATATATATATATATATATATATATATATATATATATATATATATATATATATATATATATGTATATATATATAGCAACATTAACCACACCAGGTTTATCTGCTCCAAAGATCTAAACCTGATCTCTGACATGAATAGATCATGTGGGGAAGACAGATATGTGTCTCAGAGGTCACCCCTCCTGTGGAATAGGCTTCCTATTCACATGAAGCTGAGCCCTGTCCTGACCATCCTCAAGCTCAATCAGTGTGGGGAGGGGGTGTTGCAAGGGGGCTTGCTCCCTTACAAAAAATAGGCTTAAAGAAGAAAAGCAAAGCTCGAAATTTGCACATCTACCATAGTTTTGGTCTTTTTTATTTGTTTGTTTGTCAACATTCTTCATTTTGACCGCTGATGTTTCATTAGGGAGCCTTTGGCTTTTGCTCTGTTGGCATAATTTCTCTGTCCATTCCACATTGTGTCTCCTATCTTAAGCACTTCATCTTCATCACATCTAGCTTCCTTAACTGCTCTGCTTTCATTGCCCAAGTTTCTGTACCCCACAGAAGAAATGGTCACATCACTGCTTTGTACATCTATCTTTTCAGCCACTTTGGCATTATTCTTTCAGGCTCATTACCTTTAACACACTGTGCCAGTTGACTACAGCACCCAGAAGTATAACTAGGGTTGGGTGGAAGGGGTAAACACCCAGGTGCAAGGTGTCAGGAGGTGCGATCTGAATGCTGATTAATCGGTAATGCAGTACTAGTATTCATTTCTATATTAGCATATCTGAATGCTAGTACAGAAATGAATACAACTTTTGTGGTCGTGACTGTAGGATACTGTAGTGTATGGTATAAGTTGCAGCAAGCAGCTTGCTACAGTTTTTAAACATACAAAGATCAGGTCTAACAATTAATTATGCACGTGTATCATACTTGGAATAGACTGGAGCTTCAGTTTTTCATTGTTTGTGGACTTTCCATCCCCCATCACTATCCTCTCTTTTTTAGTATTTTGCTTCCCTGCAGTTCTTTTACTGTTATAAACAGCAGCATGACATGCACTGACCTCTGACCTCTACAGCAGGGCCCGTCATCCCCCAACCAAAAGGACGCAGCTGCAGCACTACTCCCACAAGATGCACCCAGCACATCGGGTCTCAGACTGCCCCATTCAATTCCACACCTCCTGCTCTACCTGCACCACCTGATGGTAGCAGTGCCAGTGACACCTCTGTTACCCATTGACAACAGTCGGACATAATGGTGGTGAATATAGCGCGAAGATTAGATGCCCAAATGGCCAAATGGAGCACTCTCTCCAGCCACTTCTTGAGTAACAGTCCTGTCCATCATTGTCTCCATCGTCTAAGACAGTGTCCAATGATGCTGCTGCTGCCTAGTTTGGTGATTAGTCTCCTACTGGGTATCAATTGTTAGAGGCTACCTTTGATGATATCCTATCCTATCCTGAAACCTGGTACTCCCCTGTCTTTTGTGACCCTGCCCAGCCCTGTTGGTTGTTCAATCCACCCCCTCACTATTATCTTCCCCCTGTTTGTCTGGTATCTCTTTTAGCTGTACCTACCACCATTGTGTTCCCCTCACTCATTATGTTAGCACACACCCTGTTGGTCATGTCTGTCTTCCCCTCCTACCTAACTTAACACTCTTCCCTTCTTCTTACTTCCCTTGATTCCTTTCCCAATGTACCTTCTTCCTGCATGAATAAATGGGCACCTGCCCCACAAAAGAAAAAATATCCCACATTCCCCACCTCCAACTCGGTCATTCTTTAGTTGTTTAGCTTCTCTTCTGCCCCCCTGCCTGCTATCCCTTTTCATCTCTTTCCTACCTTTAATCTGGTCAGAAATATATAAGCACACCTCACACATGCCATTGTGGGGCTTAGAAATCCCTTACCTTTTGTGATAGTACAGCATCATGGATGCACATATACAGCCATGATTAGTTACAACCACTGTCGTGTACATAACGTGGCCACAGCTGCCATTGGGTCATGAAAATAATCTGATTGTTGTTGTGTGACAATCTATATATATAACATAGGACAAAGCTGAAGCTTTTAGTGTGACTGCTTCTATGCCTCAGTCTGTAAATGAAGTGCTTGGTAGAATCTTAGTGTTGAGGACTGGTGGTTCAAGTCCCTTCCGGGTGCTTTCATTTCATGACATTTGCATTATAATACAGGTACAGTGATTTGCATTATAATACAGGTACAGTGATCAGACTACGCTGATCTCATAATTGTTTCTAGCTATATATTAGGTACTTTTCTCTAGCCCATCCATCATGTGTTTTTGCTTTTTTATCTTTTACTGCTTGAATTACTTGAGATTGATATCTGTGTCAATGTCATATATCTCTATCTCCATTGACTTCCACATCCCTGACTGTGCTGCCATCTCCCTTTGCAGTCTTTTTATGTAATATGCTTGTTTATGTGGTCCTACTAACTCCTCTACCCTCCTAACTTAATCATACTTCCCTTGCACCCTTTCACAAATATTGTCTCTGCATAGCTGTATCCTTGGGTTAAAAAAATAGATCACGACAGAAACCTTATATCTAAATGTGCACACAGGTTCACACTGAGCACACTTGTGGCTTGTACTGGATGGATGAGCACTACTGCTGCTTGTATTTCATTGCAGCTACAACTTGTTCCAACACGACCTTCCTACAGATCCCTACTGTGACCATGATGAGAGGCTGCCTGTCATGCACACTGGTCTGGTCATATACATTGTTAATGAGCCTCAGGGCCATTGCGCATGCATACTAAACAGAGTCAGGCTGATCATGATTGTGGACGAGATGTTTCTAAATCCCGAGGATAGTCGGAATAGAGTGAGTCCCTTGTTATATTACTACATTTAGTAGTTATGAGCAGAAATTTGTCACTTGAGTGAAAATCTGTACTTCATTAAGTGGCTAAGGCATTATATAAGGAAGAACAGTTTTCAGGTTTATGAATTAGGTTTTGGGTTGTAATTAATTGTGTGTAGGATAGGTACTGTGGAAGCTCAAGCCAGTTTAGTTCTTTCAGAGCATGGCAATGACATCTATTTAGCATATAATCATTTTATAGTCTTTTGAATAATAAACAGACTCTGTTAGCACATTACTTATTGGACTTTTTGTCAAGCCATGATGATTTTCCTCTTGGCATTTGGCATACTGCTCACTAGTATCACTCTGTTTTACTGTTCACTGTTTTAGCTTTTTTTATACCTGCAAATGTCCAAAGATGGCAGAAAACTGACTGCTTGCAGACAATTTTTTTTATTTTATTTATTTACTTGATATTTGTTTACCAAGGTGGTCTGACTGGGCTTAGTAGCCCCTTTTCAGCTGAGGCCCAGGGAGAAAAGCTCCACATAAAGAGGAATACAATGCAATACAATACAATGTTACATGTACAAACCAATACAGATTGGATACACTGAATGACAGATTATCAGTGTTATAAGTTTACAAGACAAAAATCTAGTAGTACTACAGTTAACATACATTAGATACATAAGTCACAATTTATTCACACGAGACCAAAAGCAAGTTGTAGGACCTAAACTAGCGAGACATTACTTAGTTAATAAAATCAGCACATGGTCCATTCATTTATAACAGCTAAGGGATGCTGCAAAGGTCACTGAACAGTTAGAAAGATTTGGTAATGAGTATTAGGTGAGTTTTTGGCCTTGATATTTAGGGCTGTGGATTAGGAGACAGGAAGAGCAGGGAATGGGAATAGTCAGAGGATGATGATTTGTTGCAGGGACTAGTCTAGGGATGTGTAGGAGCATGTCCATTTGTCATTTAGTTATATTTTAAGTTGATGTTTAAATGAGGTGGGATTTTCTGTGTTAAGTATGTTCTGAGGGATAGTGTTCCATTTTTTTGAGATTTGATTTGAATAAAGGGAGTCTCCAAAGTTATTGTTTGATTTGGTGAATTTTAGCAAGAATTTGTTAGACGACCTTAGGGGTCTATTATTAGAGTGGGTTTGTATTAAGCTTTGGAGGTCAGCACACTTATCAGGCTGGTATGAGATGGAATGGGTTACTGTAAGTTGGTTGAAAGATAAGACTTTGGTTAGCTCAAGCCACTGTAGCTGCTTGAGAGCGACACAGTGTTGGGTTATGTTAGGTAGGTTAGCAGCGAATTTGACTATTTTGCGGTAACATGCTTCTAGCTTATTTAGGTCTGTTTTTCTAAGGTTTGTGAACATTTGGTTGGTGTATAGTAATGTGGATAGAATGTGTGTGTTGTGACTTTTGCTATTCTAGAAGAGTTGCTAAGGTAAGTCTTAATTCTATAGAGCAAATCTAATTTGATGTGAGCTATTTTAACGTATACCAAATGTTTGTCAAATTTCAGATTGCTATCAATGGTGACACCTAATAGCTTTGTTTCAGGGACTGGTTCAACAGCTGTGTTGTTAGCAGAGATGATTTTGAAGTGCTGCCAGTTGTTGCTGGCTTTATTGTGGGAGCTTTGGAAAAGCACTAATTTGGTTTTATTGGGGTTTAGTATGAGTTGAAGGTTTTGTAGGAAGGATTCAATGGCGGAGAATGATTTTTGGGTAATTTCTTGGAGCTGTGGCATGGAAGGTGCAGAACAGATGACAGTGGAGTCATCTGCATATTGGATAAGGGTGGTCAGGTTGCAGGCAGTGTGAAGTTTGTAAAGACGGAAAAAAAGAAGTGGGCCTAATATTGACCCCTGTGGGACACCAACAGTGACTGGTAGCAAAGGAGAGATATCTTCTTGCCACTTTACAGCCTGCTGGTGATTGGAAAGATAGCTGCTTAAGCAGGAAACAGTTTCCTGAGATAAGTTGAGGGAGGCAAGTTTGAGTAAGAGCTTTTGGTGTGATACTGTGTCAAATTTTGACAAATCTAGAAAGATAGAGGATACATATTTCCCTTCATTTTTAAGTTGGTTTATGGTGTTGGTGAAACATAAGAGAGCAGTTGAGGTGCTATGTTTGGGATGAAAGCCCTTTTGGGTGTTTGATAGCAGATTTTTGTTAGTAGATGATCGAGTAGTTGAGAGTGTATGCATTTTTCCAACATTTTTGAAAGTGGACACAGGATGGAAATTGGCCTAAAATTGAATGCCCCCCCCTTTGTGTAGGGGGGATTATGCATGACACTTTCCAGATTTTTGGGATGTATTTTTCAATGATGGATCTATTGATTAATATGGGTATGGGGTTGCAGATGACATCAGCAGCCATTTTCAGGTATTCATTTGGTAGTTGGTCTGCTGCGAATGATGTAGGTTTTAGTTTAGTTAGCAATGTCTTTATCTTGTCTGTTTTGATAGGTTGGAGAGAGAGGTTAGTCTTAGTAATGTTGGTTGCTGGTGGGGTAAGTAGAGGAGTATGTTTTTTTGTCTTTAATAAGTGAGAGGATAGAACTAGTGAAGGAGGAGTTGAATTCGGTAGCTATTGTATCTGTTGAATTTTTGATATTTAGAGTAGGGATTGTGGATTGTTCTAGTTTTAGAAGTTGATTAATGGAGCCCCAGAATTTTTTGTGGATTATTATGATGTAATTGTTGTATTCAGGTGTAACAGTGTTTTTTGTCATTCTTAATGTGCTTTTTGGATTCATTTCTTAAGTGACGATAATTATCACAGGATGTTTTGTTTTTGTTGGAGTGATATTGAGATCAGAGTTTATCTTTGTTTCATTAGTTGTTTGGTTTCTTTAGAGAGCCAAGGGCAGTAGTTAGCTTTAGTTCTAATTTATATGATGGGGGTCAGGTTATTGAGTATCTCAAAAAATATGTTGTTAAAATGTTGGACAGCTGAATCTAATGGGCGGTATCTCAGAGGGGACCAGTCACAGTTTTGAAGAAGTAGTTTGAAGGTATCTATCAAAAAATTTATTTTGTTGAGTATGTGTTTTCAGTTTGTGTTTTTGGCAGGATTATTACAGTGTCTCAGAATGTAGGTTGGCAGGTGATTACTTAGGCTGTCTGGAAGACAACCTACATGGTAGATCAGTGATGGTTTGTTAGTTAGGGTCCATATAAGTTTATGTGGTTGGAGAGATTATCTGAAGAACAAGTTTCGCAATCGACGTTGAGGTTCACTGCTGTTATTGTTTCTTGGCTAAATGTGGTGGATGCCCAGGATAGTAGATTTTCAGTTATGGTGGGTTTATTGTTGGGCGAGATGTATACTGAAAGTAGGATAATAAGTTTATTTTGGTTGATTTCTAGATGGGAGGCTAGCAGTTTGGTGTTGATTAGGTCTGGGGGGTTTACTTGTAGCTGCTCTTCTTTTAGTGTAGTTTTATACCTTATAGCTATGCCGCTATCTCACTTATGTATTCTGCCTTGTCTTAGGATATTGTAGCCAGGGGGTAGGATTTTGTTGCTACCTTTGTGTGCTCTGAGCCAGGTTTCTGTCAGCGCTACTATGTCTGGTCTGTACAGTCAGAGGGTAGCCTGGAACACATACATTTTCTTTAGTATGCTCCTGACATTTGTTTATGAGAAATATACGGGATCTGTTTTGGGTTATATCAGAGAAAGGTAGGGTGTTAGTGAGGTTTGAGGATTGGTTTGCTTGTTGTTTGCTGAATGGAGTTTGTTGACAACTTTTTGAGCAGGGGTTTGAGTAAATGTCCCCACTCAACTGCAGTTCAGTATTTTTAATGGTAGGGTGAGTGTAGTAGTGTTCGTGATTGTTGGAAGTGTTTTAGTAGCATAGGTGGAGATTTCCTTGCAAGAGGCTATTTATAAGAATATAATTCTACAGAAATATTTGGAAAGTGTTTGTGTTATTTGTGTGCTGATTCTGAGT
This sequence comes from Protopterus annectens, assembly GCF_019279795.1. Lineage (NCBI taxonomy): Eukaryota > Metazoa > Chordata > Ceratodontiformes > Protopteridae > Protopterus > Protopterus annectens. The sequence goes on from NC_056726.1 coordinate 823,737,329, forward strand.
ACTATTGAACATTCTTCAATTCTTAGTTTTGTTCAGATGCTCTGTCACTGACAACACATAAGTTCATAGGTCATAGGTCAATACTAGGCTATTGATAAAGAAGACCATTAGTAGCCTATTCACAATATATCCAATTGTAGGCACTCTTTGATATGACTAATGTATATTTAGTTTTGACCCCTTTCAATGGGGTCTTGTGGAGTCAGACCTGGGAAATATTTATGATTGCTCATCCATTCATCCAGTTTACATTTAAAGAGAGGCATTTTTTTTGCAGTGGCCCCTCAACCCCTGCTACTTATATATACCAACTGCAAGATCACCCTCTCACAAAGAAAGGGGAACAGTCTGATATATATATATATATATATATATATATATATATATATATATATATCAATATATCAATATAAATATATATATATATATATATATATATATATATATATGGGTCTATGTTTCTTGATCGAAATCTCGAACAAGAAACGTAGAAACCCACTTAAGCGAAAGTGCACAACATCGAAAGTGCACTTTCACAAAAGCAAATCGGAAAAAAAATAAACTACTTTAAACACTTTTTTGAAGGGGGAAAGCCCCCTGCACCCCCACACCCCCAACTTTAATAAACTAACAGCGAGATCGCACTACAGTGGGGAAAAGGATATATTTCCTTATCCCCACTGTAATGTGCTTCGGTGACTCAACTTTTACGAAAGTGCACTTTCGATGTTATGCACTTTCGCTTAAGTGGGTTTCATTTTCTGATTGTCGAAAAAGTGTGTTTTCAACAAGCAGAAGTAGACCCATTCCCATATCTATCTATCTATCTATATATATATATATATATATATATATATATATATATATATATATATGTGTGTGTGTGTGTGTGTGTGTGTGTGTAGATATATATGTATATATATATATATATATATATATATATATATATATATATATATATAAAAATATATGGGTCTACTCTGACCCATCAAATTGATTCAACGAAACGCAGTTTCGCTACTTTGGTTTCATGAAAGTGCATTTCTCTGGAAATGTACTTTTGTGAAAGTACAAATCACAGAGGTTGTTGTTGGAGATTGCAGTACAGTGAGGATAAGGGAATTTTCTCTTTTCGCTACTGTAGTGTGATATCAGAGTTGGTATATATTAGTAGCAGGGGTGTGGGGGGTGCAGGGGGGCTTGCCCCCTGCATAACCTAGTGTAGTGTATTTGTATTTCTTTGGTGAAATGTACTTTTGTGAAAGTGCATTTCTGGAGAAATGCACTTCTGTGAAACCGAGTTTCGCTGAAACGTTAATTCGATGGGTCAAAGTAGACCCATATACACATATATATATATATATATATATATATATATATATATATATATATATATATTTATATCTATATATATATATATATATATATATATATATATATATTAAACATAACCTCTATTTCTTTATTACAGTCAGTTTCATGGGTTGTTAGTCTGCTTGCTTTCAGGAACTGACTCTTTACTATTTCTTTAAATGTGCATACAGTTCCTCTGTAAATCTGATACACCCTAATGTTTAATGAATTTAAGGAAAGGTCATATAACAGATATATTAGATTTAATAAGGTAAGATATTGGTAATGCATAGAAGAATGAGGGTGAACCATATTTCTCATCCACTTTCTACCATAGAAATCACGTGATTAAATTTAATATAACAGAAGAACTGAGCAAGTTAAGAATGTTATAAAAAAGTAAATGGTGAATACTGATGTCAAAGTAAATGTTGAATACTGACGTCAAATAAATGGTGAATACTGACGTCAAAGTAAATGGTGAATACTGATGTCATCAGACAACATAAAAAACTGGATAAGGGAATGTCCAGATTTTACTTAGTGAACCAAAAAGACTGAGACAAACTAGAGAACGCACAAGGATTGAAAACGGAACTGGAAGCTAGATAAATAAAATGCGAACTTCTCAGTGAAATAAAAAACTCTGATTTAATGATTTTACTTAGAAAAGATGTTGGAATTTGAAATAAAAATTGTATTATAAGAATTTACACAATACAGAAGTCAGAAAAAAGGGATTTAAGAAGGAAGGTACACTACTATGTTATAGCTATTCATTTTGCAAATATATTATTAAAGGTACTACTTTAGTTCATCCTGTTACATCAAATGTTTATGAGTTTAAATGTTTAGCCACATGCACAGCAGAAAATATAATATATCAAGAAGTATGTCAGACTTGTCTTAGCTTTTTATCTAGGAAAAAGTAATAGAAAGTTAAAAGCATGGATGTCAGAACATGTTTCTGATACACAAAGAGAAGTATTAATAAATGCATATGGGAAGTGAGCATTCTTTTAAATTTAGGGAGATACAGAAAATAATTCCAAGTATAAGAGGTGGAGATGTACTAGAGACGGAAATAGGTGAGTATATGTGGATGACATAGCTCAATGCTGGTAAAAACAGGGTTGAATTCTACTATTACTATTATTTATTTTAATTTTTATTTTATATATTTTATATATATATATATATATATATATATATATATATATATATATATATATATGTATATATTATTTATAATCTATGTTTTGACATTATATATAAAGCTGATTATCAGCTACATTATAAATATAAGTTTTTAATGTAATGCATGTTTTTAAATATGTTTTAAATATGCTTTTGTACAATTGTTGAATTAATCATATGATCTTTTTGTAATGTATTTGAATGACTGCATGAGAAAATTTTGTGGGGGTGCACTTTGACATTTTTCTACTACTAACTCTGAGTAGTGCTGAATATTCTCAAATTAGATAGTTTTGTTCTGATGCTTTGCTGTTGATAAGACATAAGTGAATAAGTTCATAGGTCAGTACTTGACTGTTGATAGAGAAGACCATTAATAGCCCAGCCACAATACTCCAAATTGTAGGCACTCATTGACATGACTAATTTATACTTAGTTTTGATCCCTTTCAATGGGGGCTTAAGGGGCTATATCTTTTGCCTGAAAAACTTATTGACTTATAATAAAAATTATGTGCTGTGGTTTGCAACTCTTATTGGATTTCTGCTTTATGAAGGAAAAAAATCCTGGGGATTCACAAAGGCTTACTGGGATGCAGAAGCCTGACCTCCATAGTTTTCTGCATTGTGGTAAACCTGAGCAACTGAGAAACCACTTTACCACCACTGTTTTCCACTGTCAGTGGTTGTAGTGTGGATAGCTTGTTCTCTCTGGTGAAGCAGTATACAAATGGAGCAGTTCTGGTGACTGGCTAATTGAAGCCAATGGAAACCATACAACAATGGGCTAAGTTTCTGGTGTCATTCAAAGGAGATCCAGTGTCTGTCTGCCTGGGATGGTATGCTCGACAAGCCACGTTGCTTCGCTAGAGACGGTTTGCATCTGTCACCCTTAGGCTTTTGAATACTGGCCAAGGCTCTTGCCACCCCCATAGTGCCTTTTTTAGGCAAGGCTCAAAAGACAAACCCACCACCATAAATAGCACAAGTAACAAAAAACTGAGGGTAATGCTACTCAATGCCAGAAGTCTAAACCTCAAAATGCACGCACTCGAGGCACTCCTCAGTATGGAGAAAATCGATATATGTGCAGTAACAGAAACCTGGTTTAAGGCTCCAGAGAGCACCCCAGCACTACCAGGCTACACTCATACCATACATTTTGGCCACAAAACCCGGACCGAAATACAAAAGGTGGGGGCGTATCCATATTCATCAAGGATATCCACACCTCCAGGTTAGTGGCACAACACGATGCTTCAGAGATCATCCACATGCAACTAACAATGGGAAAAACTGCAATTCAAATTGTAGCTTGCTACAGATCACCCACCATGTCCCAGGGCCCCCATTCCATGTTTCTGGAAACACTAGGAAACATAAAGGTCCTACTAAACACCCTAATATTGGGTGATTTCAATTACCCAAACATTAACTGGGAGAACTACTCAAGTACTAACTCCCTTGCCCAACATTTCCTAGAATTTATAAACTCAAATGCCCTGGTTCAACTGGTCAACACTCCCTCCAGAGGTGACAACATATTGGACCGGG